>NW_028091508.1:2900036-2904177 GCF_014824575.4 Sturnira hondurensis
GATGTTATTAAGGTATATTGGAAGGAAAAGGACGGCAATGCAATTCTGGCATCCCAGCAGGGAAATACCATGAAGACTAGGGACACGTACATGAAATTCAGCTGGCTGACCGTGACTGCAAAGTCAATGAATAAAGAACACAAATGCATCGTCAAACACGAGAATAATAAAAGAGGAGTTGATCAAGAGATTCTTTTTCCTTCGATAAACAAAGGTATGTGTATACACGTATCACCCCCCAGGACACTTCTGTTCCCAGAGTGACTGCCCCAAGTGTCTGTCAAGGATTAATAAAAGAGGTATATATGGATCTTTCTTAAATGTTACTAAAATTAATAGTAGCAAACTAACCTTACTTTCCCACAGAATTAAAAAATAGTATATGCTTTGGAACATTAAAAGGTAAGAAATTAAATAATTTTACTCCTCTCAGTCTCAGATTTATTATCCAAATACTAAAGCCACATGATAATTTTTATGATTGCTGTGTGGTTTAAATGAAGGAACATACATGAAAGTACCTAGCAATTTATCACACAATAAATGTTCAAAAAGAGATTTCACTTAAAAATGTTTTCTTTATTTATTTTTAGAGAGGGGAAGGGAGGGAGAAAGAGAGAGAAAAATTGCTGTATAGTTGCCTCTGGTGAGCTCCTTGCTGGGGACCTGGCCCACAACCCAGCAGGCATGTGCTCTGAATGGGAATAGAACTGGTGACCCTTCAGTTTGCAGGCTGGCACTCAATCCACTGAGCCACACCAGCCAGGGCAGATTCCACTTTTGATGATCTCACTTGACCAGAAAATAAGAAGAATTATGTATCTTTCAGGAATGTTCTCCTCAGCTACAAAGTCACAATCACTCCAGTGCTGCTATGCTCAAAGTAAAATCAGTGAATTGTTAGGCAACAGGCGGCATCCTTCTGAGGAAGCCAGATCAAGGTTCAACAAAAACAGAATGATTTAGCCCTGGGGTGTTTGTCTGCTCCTAGGTGTTTCAGGTTCGTATTTCATATACCACTGTAGGTAAATTTCATAATTAAAGATTGGGTGATGCTGACGTGCAGAAACAGATTTCCATCTGCATAATGAGCACGTATATCTTGCCATTAGAAACACACAGGCAATGCAGTGGTAGCGGGAGTCAGGCCAGGAAGCCTGTGGATGAATACACTAGGATGGACTGCTGTCCCAAGAAGGATGCACACAGTGAACAGAATATCCTCTTTTCCTAAACTTTCAGGGCCACTTGAGATTCAGGTATGTTGTCCCAAAGGAGGGCCTTTGACTCAGATTTTGCACATATTTAGACAGTGTGGGCAGAACGCTGAATGTGCTCTAGCCCCAGCAGTGGTCTGGGGACTCCCTAGACTCAGAACTTAAAGTCCTGAGTATTAACAAATCAGACCGAAGCCCCCAGAGTGCCCATAGGAAGGAATCAGCTGGTTAACAAGGCCTTTTAAGCATTGGGGAACAAGCCCATAACAAGGCGCGCTGAGATCTTTGCTGTTTACCAGTCAGAATTTCGGAAGTAAGCTTTTCCTTCTCAGTCCTGAGTTCCCCCAATGATCAAATCAGGTTTGAACCCTGGCCTGGGCTTTATCCTGGGGCTGTGCTGAAGAGCAAATGAAATTATGTTAGTGAAAATGCTTCCTTTCAAAAATATAATTTGGATGTATTTATTCATATACAAACAATTATTTATATCCTTTTCTAAAACTAAAGATAGTATTTCCTGGATAGTATTTCACTGAAATGCAGAGGTACTGAAATAAAATGGTAACTTACTAAATATAATTAAGATATCTGGAGCCCTGGCTGGTGTAGCTCAGTGCATTGAGTGAGGGCCTGCGAACACATGATCACAGTTCGATTCTGAGTCAGGGCACATGCCTGGGTTGCAGGCCAGTTCCCAGCAGGGGGCTCAGGAAAGGCAACCATACATTGATGTTTCTCTACCTCTCTCCTTCCCTTCCCTTTTAAGATAAATAAATAAAATCTCTAAAAAAAGATATTTGGAAGAGATGATGTTTTAGTGTCCAGTATCTTGGAATTATGTTGTCTCTATGGATTATTTTCTGTTTCTATGGATTGTTGTACAGGGTACTCTCCACATGTTCCTTTCCATTCACTCTCTCACTACGACCCTTTGAGTGGTGGCTCTGCCATCACTGGTGTGACTCTCAGCAAGTCACGGGTTCTCTCTGCACCTCATGTTCTTGTCTGTAACTCAGACTCCAAAATGCAACTCACTTCAGTGTTACTGAAAGATTAAATGAGATGATGCATCTGAAGCATTTAACACACACTATGTCACAGAGTAATAATCACTCGACATTAGCTTTTGTTAATGTTGTTGTTGTGTCCACAAGACCACAGCTCCAGAAAACTGTGTGCATGAGCTGGGGTCACTGGGGATATGCACGCATGGGAAAGGCATGGCTTAGATGGGAAATTTTCCTACATAAGACGTTTTCAAGTATGGAAGATTCTGTTGTGGATTCTATGATTGAACGAATTCATTTGGGTAGCAACTGCTCATGTCAGCCGTGCATGCTGAAGACTGGAGAGCTTTTTCTGTTTCTTTTCCATTCAGCAAGTTTTTATTGAACAGCTGCTTTGTGGTGGACACTGTGCTAGGAGCAATGACTGCAAGAGGAAACAGGTAGTCTTGTATAGTACATTCCTCTTATGATTAAAAAGAAAAAATGTATCCTTCATGAGCAGCATCCTCATGTGAGGAAATACAGAATATGAATTCATTTTACTGAATTACATGGAATCTGGGCATCTCTTCCTAGAATGGCGGGGCTGATATTTTACGGTTGTCTCCTCTCTTTGAGCAGGTTCTATCTCTATCTATCTATCTATCTACCTATCATCTATGTATGTGTCTGTCTATCCACACACAGACACATGCTGTCAAGTAATGATTACAAACAGATCCTTAATAGTTGCTTTCATTTTTTGTAGAGGTTGCTGGTATTAATCTTACAGTAGATGATTCTCTGGGAGATAAAAGTGGTAAGTATCTGCATATATTTTCCTTTATGTAATGCTGTTGCATTGCTCCCTCCTGATCAACATAAGTTTTGAATTTCTGTGGTTTAACGTGCCATACTGAGAATGGCTGGATTTTGCAGAATAGACCCAGTGCTATTTTAAGCCAATCCATCCTCTCCTAGTAGTCATCTTAACACAATGAATGCTGGCTTTTGATGAGAGATGTCGGTGAATCAGAGGGTGCTGTGATATGCTGGGGACTATTTCAACACTGGCTTTATTCATTTGTATGGCTTTTGTTTCTAATGACTAGGGAACATGTGATATCAACTTACCTCTATATTTTTTGTCTTTAGTCCTTGCTAGTAGTAATAACCTGAACTGACATGTTTAATTCTCTTAATACTGTGGAGTGTACAATATATTTTCCCATTTCACAGATGAGAGCAATGATATAAAATGACGTCCCTTACACCAAGACAAGCAGCTAGATCTGTGGGTTTAACCCAGGCCATCAAAATCAAGAGCTCGTACACTTACTCAGTTCTCTATTCTTCCTTGAGAGTCAAGTCACAGAGCAACAAAGCCCAAAGCCAAGACCCTGAGACACAGTGGATGTACGGCAGGGGCAGGGCTTGGGGGCAGTGCCTGGCTTCCCAGGACCATGGACTGGGCTTCCACCCCAGTTTTTTTAATTATTAGTGACATGAGTATGGGTACTTACATTTTCTGAAATACGTTCCTCACCTGCCAACCAGGAATAATCACACCAAACCCAGTTATTGAGGAGAGAAGGTCACACATGTGGAATGTCCAGCATAGGGTATCTCATTTAGCTGGCATAGAACACGTGCAATTTTCTGGCCTTGTCTCCCTGCATGTGTCCAGGAAGATCCCCTAGAAGCATTGGTTCTAACTCTGCTGAGCTCTCCTCCATTTGCGATATCAAGGAGGCTCTGGACCTCAACTAACACCTCACCTGGTGAGCACAAAGGAGTTCTGAGCACATCGGCCCTTGAGGACCCTTCCCATACCAAGTACTAATGACTGTGGAGTTCCCACACTATGGAGATAAAGCTTGTCGAAAGGAAATTTCCACAGGAAAGGACTTGGCCTTGTGGTTTATTGAGTAGAAGTTG
>NW_028091509.1:0-1352 GCF_014824575.4 Sturnira hondurensis
TAAGTAATGGCAAGCTTCCCCCCAGGATTGCCTGCTCTGTGGCAGTGGCAGATGTAGGGCAGAGAAATGCCACTGTAAATTTGACAAAAATAGCCAGCCAATTCAAGGAAACTTCTAAGGGGGCTCCCTCTCCAGAACCCCCAACCCCAATTGTGCTTTCTGAACAGCAATCGATATCAGGGAACTCAAGGAAATGCAGTTTCTGACCTTCATGTAGACACTTGTGAAAACACAGGGCTAGACTTGTTCACCACCAACAAGCTAATCTTAAAGGAATGAGATGAAGTAATTAGAGCTGGCACTGGTGTCTGGGAACTGCTACCCCCAGGAAGAGTCAGTCTAGTCGTAGAGAGATCCAGTATTAACTACCAAAGACATTTTTGTTCAGTCGGGGGTATTGACTCAGACCCTCAAGGGGAAATATAAATCAGGCTTAAGTCATGTAGGTATCATGTTATTCCTGCCCAAACACACATTGCCCAACTGCTCCTACTCCCCTACTAAACCTCAAAGACTCAAAATACAGTGAGGGAGGAAGGAACCTTCAGTAGCACAGAGAGTCAATAAGTTTTTTTGGACAGACTGGATTAGGTTAAATAAAACAATATTATGTGAAGTTAGGGCTTAGCCTTTAATTCTGCACTAGAGTCACTGAGATGTCCATGCCCTTGGAGTGCAGACAGCACTGTCCCCTGCAGTGTTCATCCTGGGCAGCAGAGGGCACACGAGACCCATGAACTCAGGGCAGCTGCTCCCGCTTCCAAGCGGGGGCCCCCTTGGATCAGGTGCAGAGGGAGCTGGGGAGAGATTTCCTCTGAAGCCCTGGGTCTTCCTCTTGTCAGAGGAACATTTGAAATAAGAGTTGGACATGAGGTGACTATAAGTACCCTATTGTCTCAGAGCATTTACCTAACTCAGTAATACATGAAAACCACGGTCAATAAGGGCATTTTTGTGACGTCTTTATATCTGAATTCTAAGGAAATAAACATAGGGATTATTTAACTAACTCACTGTGTGGAAAATTTTGAAGACACTTTGGTCTAATAATAAGACGTTCAGGTATCAATGCCAGATCGATGTAGATGGTTTCTGTGTTACTAAAAGGTAGATTCAGAATGAGAAACATGTCCAGTGGAGGCAGGTCTCTCATTGGGAAAAACTGTGCCTGCATAGAGCTCAGGGACCAACCAGGGAACACATATTGTCACATGCCAATAGGACTGGGTCCATCAGACTCCCACTCAGCATGGTCTCTGTGTCCTCTGTCTTCTCTCAGGTGGGGTCAGGACTTCAGCTTTGAAACCCTCTACCTTGTGCATATGCAAATGAGAAGAGGTAGACTAGGTTGA
>NW_028091510.1:0-662 GCF_014824575.4 Sturnira hondurensis
GCACCCAGGAAAAGCCTCCTGCTATCCTGGACACGCGTGCATTTCCATCTGCGCTGGCTCCCCCTCTGCTCCTTGAGGGCCGGGTAGAGCTCCAGAGAGGCCTGCGGAGGCGGGGTGACCCCTTTTCCTTTAGGAGGATCTGCTTGTGATGGCCCAGACCACGTGTAGTAACAGGGGGAAGGTGAAAAGTAAAATGAATCTGAGTGACATGTGGACATCAAGCTGAGTGAATGAAGTCGGAGGAGCTAACCCTGATGCCACACCATCGTTTGTCCTGGCCTGGCCCTCGGTGAACTTGGTGGCCACTGTCAGCTCCCCAGAACAGAAGGACAGATGGCTCTTTTTCCTTCGGAGGCACGTGAGTCTAGAGAAGGAGAAGGGCCATCCGAAGACCATTCCCCTCCAAATTTTCACCAAGGACATCTGGTGTAGTTTCTATTCCAAAACCATAACAGTGAGGAGTTCAGATACAGAGAATGATGTTATCCACATGTCACTGCCAAGGCTAAGCATGACTGGCTTTGAGAGGGATGACCAATATTGGGTCAATTCTGGCAGAGAAAAGGCACCATGTCCACTTACTGGGCGTGAATGTCCCTCTGCACTCCCATGCAAGGCTCAGAGGACGCCACCAGCCCCTTCAACCTCCCAGAGCTCTGCCT
>NW_028091511.1:0-1498 GCF_014824575.4 Sturnira hondurensis
TTTGGGTTGTTGTGAGTTCATTTTCATTTGTTTCCAGAAACTTTTTTATTTCTTCCCTGGTTTCTACCTGGACCCATTCGTTGTTGAATAGCAAAGCATTCAGTCTCCATGATTTTGGGTGTTTGGGGTTTTTTCCTCTGGGGTTATTTTCTAATTTCAGTCCCTTGTGGTCAGAGAAAATGCTTGGTATGATTTCAATCTTCTTGAATTTGTTGAGGCTCGTTTTGTGTCCTATCATGTGGTCTATCTTTGAAAATGTTCCATATGCATTTGAAAAGAATGTGTATTTAGCTCTTTGGGCTCAAGGGCTCTATATATATCAGTTAATTCCATTTCATCTAGGGCATTGTTCAATGCCACAATATCTTTGTTGATATTTTGTTTGGAAGATCTGTCCATTTTTGACAGTAGGGTGTTACTATCCCCTACTATAATACTGTTGCTGTCAATATCTTTCCTGAATTCCTCTAAGACATTCTTTATGTACTTGGGTGCTCCTATATTGCATATATATTTATAGTGTTTACGTTTTCTTGGTGGATTCTTCCCTTGAGTATTAGGAATTGACCTTCTGGGTCTTTCTTTATGGCCCTTTTTTTTGAAGTCTATTTTGTCTGATTTGAGTCTTGCTACCTTGGCTTTTTTTTTCCTTGTTTGTTTGCTTGGAAAATTTGTTTTCAGCCCTTCACTTTTCATCTGTGTAGGTCTTTTGTCCTGAGGTGGGTCTTTTGTAGGCAGCATATGTGTGGGTCATGCTTTCTTATCCATTCAGCTATTGTATGTCTTTTGATTGAAGCATTTAATCCATTTACATTTAACCTTATTAGTGATAGGTACTTATTCATTGCTATTTTTGTACCTGTGTTCCTCTGTGTCTCTCTTTAACTTCCTTACAGCAGTTCTTTTAGCATTTCCTGCAGAGCTGGTTTGGTGGAGGCGTATTCTTTTAGGCTTCTTTTGTCTTGGAAGCTCTTTATTTGGCCTTCAATCTTGATTGAGAGCCTTGCTGGGTAAAGTAGCCTTGGTTGCAGGCCTCTGCTTCTCATTACTTGGAAAATTTCTAGCCATTGTCTTCTTGCTTGGAGTGTTTCCATTGAAAAGTCAGCAACTAAGCTTATTGAAAAGTCAGCAGCTAACCTTGGGGCTCCCTTGTGTGTTACTTTCTGTTTCTCCATTGCTGCCTTTAAGATTCTCTCTCTTGTAATTTTGCCATTTTTTAAAAGATTTTATTTATTTATATTTAGAGGGGAAGGGAAGGAGAGAAGGAGAAAAATATCAATGTATGGTTGCCTCTTGTGAGTCCCCTGCTGGGAATTGGCCTGCAACCCAGGCATGTGCCCTGACTGGGAATCGAACCGCGACTGTGTGGTTCGCAGGCTCATGCTCAATCCACTGAGCTATGCCAGCCAGGGTGAATTTTGCCATTTTAATGATGATATGTCTTTCAGTGGGCCTCTTTGGGTTCCTCTTGATTGGGACTCTGTGTGATTCCTGGGTT
>NW_028091512.1:0-1909 GCF_014824575.4 Sturnira hondurensis
AACTTTGAGAACTATATCCTGTTTCAATTAGAATGAAGCTAACCAAACTTATGAGATAATAAGATTTCTCCTTTTATTCTTACTAGGCTGAAATATAAGCGCATACCAAAAATATATTATCCAGTGTACATAAAGGTCATTTATGTTCTTGTCATGGTAAAATTAATATGAAAGTAATTGTCCTAGCTGGTGTAGCTCAGTGGATTGAGTGTGGGCCTGTGAACCAGAGGATTGCAGTTTGATTCCCAGTCAGAGCACATGCCTGGGTTGCAGGCCAGTTCCCAGCAGGGGACACATGAGAGGCAACCATACATTGATGTTTCTCTCCCTCTCTCATTCCCTTCCCCTCTAAACATAAATAAATAAAATCTAAAAAAAATCTAAAAAAAAGAAAGTAATCATGTTCCATATTTTTTTGTGTGTTAAGTATCCAAATATCAAATTGATTTGTATTACCCAAACTCTTTAGTGTTAATTTAAAAATCAAAAGAATGCACTTTAAATATTTAAACACATATTACCTGTAGCCCTGGCTGGTGTAGCTCAGTGGACTGAGCGCGGGCCTGCGAACCAGAAGATCGCGGTTCGATTCCCAGTCAGGGCATATGTCTGGGTTGTAGTCCAGTTCCCTGCAGGCCAACTCTCAGCAGGGGACGCACAAAAGGCAACCATACATTGATGTTTCTCTCCCTCTCTCCTTCCCCTCTAAAGATAAATAAATAAATAAAATCTTTTAAAAAAATAAATAAAAAATAAACACATATTACCTGTAATGCTATTTTATATTTGAGTTATAATATATCTTATAATAAAAAATGAATCATGGTCATGACTAAAGATCATGATCATAAATTATGACCATTCCTAGTATAATGGTCTTTGGTCTTTCTACTTATAAAATATTTACCTTAATTCTATTTTAAAATGTTTTATTATTATTATTTATTTATATCAATAAATAATAATATTAAAAATAATATTAGGTTTATTTATTATTTATTTTTATTTTTATTTATTTTTTTAATTCATGATGGATGCATTTGTCAAGATCAGAAAAACAAAATTTCTTTGTATTAGTCATTAATTATTATTTTCATACATAATTTTATGTCATAATTTTAGAACTTTCAAAATATGTGGTTTTTATTAAAATAAAGTAGAATCTATGTTTTAAGATAAGACCCACAGTTTCATTTGCAATTTTCTTTTCTGCAATGATGTAATGTTCTCAGAAACTTTATTTTTTCCAGATGTTTACTATATGTAGCTGTGATAGAAGAATATTTATGTTTTGGGGTTTTAATATTTCTAATATGTCTGTAGACAAAGTAATATTGTTATTATTATTTTTAGAGTTTGTTTGTTTTTAGAAGGAAGGAAAAAGAGAGAAACATCACTGTGTGGTTGCCTCTCAAGCACCCTCTGCAGGGGACCTTGCACACAACCTAGGCATGTGCCCCAACTGGGAATAGAACCAGCCACCCTTTGGTTCGCAGGTCCACACTCAGTCCACTGAGTTACACCAGCCAGGGCAGTAATTATTATTATAGTCATATATTCAGAATATAAAAGTATGTTTTAAAATACACATAGAAACCCTGGCGGGTGCAGCTCAGTGGATTGAGTGCAGGCCTGTGAAACAGAGTATCCAGGTTTAATTCCCAGTCAGGGCACATGCCTGGGTTGCAGGCCAGTTCCCAGCAGGGGACTCACGAGAGGCAACCATACATTGATACTTCTCTCCCTCTCTCCTTCCCTTCCTCTCTAAAGATAAATAAATAAAATCTTTTTAAAAAGTACACATAGAAAAATGAATTCCTTGGAGACTATAATGGCATAAATTTAAATTCTGATTTACCTTTTACCTTTGTTGGTTTAGTTTTTTAGTTCAATTAATACACATAGGAAC
>NW_028091513.1:0-1506 GCF_014824575.4 Sturnira hondurensis
ATAGCCTGAATATGGGAAGGAGTTGAAAGGAATGTTTACCTCTAAAATAATGTTTTTTAAAAATATATTTTATTATGCCATTACAGTTGTCCTATTCCCCACCTTCATTCCCCTCCACCCTGCACATCCCTCCCCCACCATCCCTCCCCTTTAGTTTATGTCTGTGTGTCACAAGTTCTTTAGATTCTGTATTTCCCATAGTATTCTTGCCCTCCCCGCTGTCTATTTTCTACCCACCGCCTATGCTACTTATTCTCTGTACTTTATCCCCTCTTCTCCTCCTCCCACTCCCCTGTTGCTAACCCTCCTTGTGATCTCCATTTCTATGTTTCTGCTCCTGATCTAGCTGTCCTCTTAGCTTGCTTTTGTTTTAGGTGTGGTTGTTAATAACTATGAGTTTGCTGTCCTTTCACTGTTCATATTTTTATCTTCTTTTTCTTAGATAAGTCCCTTTAACATTTCATAGAATAAGAGCTTGGTGATGATGAACTCCTTGAACTTGACCTTATCTGAGAAGCACTTTATCTGTCCTTCCATTCTAAATGAAAGCTTTGCTGGATAGAGCAATTTTGGATGTAGGTCTTTGGATTTCATGACTTGGAATACTTCTTTCCAGCCCCTTCTTTCCTTAAGGTCTCTTTTGAGAAATTCGCTGACAGTCTGATGGGAACTCCTTTGTAGGTGACTGTCCCCTTATCTCTGCTGCTTCTAGAATTCTCTCCTTCATTTTAATCTTGGCTAATGTAATTATGATGTACATTGGTGTGTTCCTTCTTAGATCCAACTTCTTTGAGTTGAACTCAAAGCTTGACTCTCTGAGCTTCCTGGATTTCCTCAAAGTCTATTTCCGTTGCCAGACTGGGGGAGTTCTCCTTTATTATTTGTTCAAATAAGTTTTCCACTTGTCGCTCTTCCTCTTCCCCTTCTGGTACCCCTATAATTCGGATGCTGGAGTGTTTAAAGATGTCCTGGAGGTTCCTAAGCCTCTCCTCATTTTTTGAAATTCTTGTTTCTTCATTCTTTTCTGTTTGGTCATTTTTTTCCTTCCTTCTGGTCCACTCCTTTGATTTGAGTCCCAGTTTCCTTTCTATCACTATTGGTTTCCTGTGCATTTCCATTCATTTCAATTAGTTTAGCCTTCATATGTTCCTCTAATTTGTGACTAAAATCAACCAATTCTATGAGTATCCTGATCACCAGTGTTTTGAACTGTGCATCTGAAAGGCTGGCTATTTCTTGGTCACTTAGAATTATAGGCTCTGGGGCTTTGAGCTGTTCTTGAGTCATAATGTTTGGTGTGTTCACGCCTGTTATGTACGAGGGGCAGAGCCTTACGTGTTCACCAGGGCCGGGCGACCCTGTCGCTGGGTTGTGATGCTGTATGTGGGGGCAGGGTCAGAGAGGGAAAAAAATGGCGCTTCGCTCCGCTCTCTCTCAGATCTCTGTCCCTTCTGCGGCTTCCCACAAGCAATTTGGGCCCTCCTGGTGCAAGTTCCCAGGTATGTG
>NW_028091514.1:0-1486 GCF_014824575.4 Sturnira hondurensis
ACTGTTCCTCCCCAGCCCTGGGCTCTGATCCCCACATTGAAATGAAGGGCTACGAGGCTGGAGGGATCCGTGTGGAGTGCTCCTCTGCTGGCTGGTACCCGGAGCCCCAAATCCAGTGGAGAGACACCAGGGGACACAGCTTACCTGCTGAGGTGGCCACAGAGGCTGCAGGCCCCCAGGGCCTTTATGCAGCCTTAGCCTTTGTGATCCTGGGAGTCAGCTCTGGAGGGGAGGTCTCCTGTGTCATCAGAAACCCCCTGCTCAGCCAGGAAAGGTCAGCCATGGTTTCCATTGCAGGTGAGTGCCCTGCTCAGTGCCCTGGGCTCCTGGGTGTCCCCTGGGGGAAGGTACCCTTGTCTGCTGCTGACCTAGGTCTTTGCAGGGAACAGAAGGGACACAGCAAGGACCTGCTTCTTCTTGCCCACGAAGGTTTTTATGTCACAGACACCTAAGGGCTAACTTCCTTGAAATGTAAAACTTTCAAGTAGAAAAATGAAGAAACGTCAGAAATTTTTAGTTCACAGAAAAGGAAATAACTCTCAGCAATAAAGATATTCGATCTCACTGAATAAAGAAATTTGTTTGATCTGTGAGATTGTCAACAGAACAAAGAACAAGGTGGTTGGGAACACATTCACCCAGCAGGATTGTGGGTAGAGAAGTCACTCTAGACATTTGTTCCCATTATTTGGTATATTGTTAGTCCAATTTTCACAATTTCTATAAGGGTAATAGAACATTCTTTATCCAACATACATATATATGAATCCAAATCCCACCTCTGGGAGTCCATCTAACAGATTAGGTTTGTGTGAAATGTCCCGTATAAAAGGTTGTTTCCTGTACCATTAATTATAACAGCAAAGAGTCAGAGACAGTGCAGGTGCCCCCAGTGAGAGGTGTGTGCAGTGGGTGCCGCCCTGTGAGAGCAGACACAGACCTGCTCCCTGTGCTGAGTGGGAAGGTCATGGATACCCAGGGTGCCCAGAGAGAACCAACAGGTGGACCCACTGGTATAGAGTGCTGTCTCAGGTGTACAGTAAAATATATAAGAATATATTTATATGTTTTTAAATTTAACCAACACTTGCATGGCACTCACTATGTGTCTGGCACTTTATAAGCAGGGCATTGTTAATGAACCGGGAACGGATGGTCAAGTTATTAGTTCAAGGTCATAGAGTGAGTCAGGTGGAAGACAAGGAATTTGAACCCAGGGACAACAGCCCCAGGTTCAAGTTCTTCATCACCAGGTCAAGCTGACTCAGGAGAAAGTAATCAATGAGGATGGAGGGATGAGAGAGCACTTGAATGACTGTGTAAAAGATGTTTCAAGAAACAGTCCTTTTATGCGAGTGGAAGAATTCAGGGCACTTTGGGAAGGGAAGGATCACTTTCCATCCTGAGATGCCCGCAGGGACAGAGGCTGATGGTAACCATTGGCAGGTACATTCTTCTGGAGCGTGGAGCCCTGGGCGGTGGCCCT
>NW_028091515.1:0-564 GCF_014824575.4 Sturnira hondurensis
AAATTTTCAGTGGTGTGTATAAAGTCATATTAGGGAGCTTATTTGGACAAATATTCCATAGGCTTCTGTTAAAGGGATAAAGGCAATCTGTTACTTATCTGAAATTTTAATGCATTTATTACCTGAGGTGACTTGTCCTACTAGGGGCAACTAACTATATATACTGACTTTTTTTTTATGTTAAATAAAATCTCTTATTGTCAAGCTGCTGAAAATTTTTTTTAAAGATTTTGCTTACTTATTTTTAGAGGGGAACGAAGAAAGAAATAGAGGGAGAGAAACATCAGTGTGTGGTTGCCCCTTATGCACTCCCTGCTGGGAACCTGGCCTACAACCCAGGCATGTGCTTTGACTGGGAATCGAACCAGCAACCCTTTGGTTCTCCGGTCAGCCCAGCATTCAATCCACTGAACCACACCAACCGGGGCTGAAAATGTTTTTAATATACTTTCCTGTGAACTCTGGCTGGTGTAGCTCAGTGGATTGAGCATGGGCCTGCGAACCACACGATTGCGGTTCGATTCCCAGTCAGGGCACATGCCTGGGTTGCAGACCAGTTCCCAG
>NW_028091516.1:0-1188 GCF_014824575.4 Sturnira hondurensis
TGAGCCATACCAATAATAATAATAGCAATAATCATCATCATAATAATAATACATAAAAGGAATGACTGACAAGAATTGTTTTTTTTAATGGTTAAGAGCCGGTGTATAACTAGTTGGTCAATGTTACAGTAGGGTTCTATTTTTAAAATTTTATTTATATATTTTTAGAGAGGGGAAAGGAAGGAGAAAGAGTGGGAGAGAAACGCCAATGTTGCCTCTTGAGCACCTGCCCCTCTGGGGACCTGGCCTGCAACTCAGGCATGTGCCCTGACTGGGAATTGAACGAGCGATCCCTTGATTTGCAGGCCATCATTCAATCCACTGAGCCAGGGCTAGGGTTCTATATTTCATGTGCTCTATAATCTGTTTATTGTCTTTGAGATTCCTAATAAAATCAATACATGGATAGCTTTAAAAAAATGTTTCTAACAGCACCACCATGATTTAACACAGGGAATAGCTTTGTGCATGCTTTGTAAAACGTGGAAAAAAGTTTACTCTTAATTCTTTATAGAGTATTACAGAAAGTGTACATTTTATTGTATAACAGGTTACTTCATCCTAGATCTTTATTCAGAAACAGTCTCTGATTGGGGCTGGCGAGTGATGGGGGACTTGAATCATGTGTACATGGCAGAGAGAGGTAGGGGATGGTCATGGTGAATCAATGGTGACAATAAATCACATCACTACCCTTTTATGATTCCAGAATCAATTGAGAAATTAAACACAGAAGTCAAATAGAAGAAATGCCAGCTTTACTGCTGATAAAGTGGATTGGAAGGCCTAGCTTGGATGTGCGTCCACAATGGGACCTGGTAACTCCCTATAGTGCATGACATAGACTGAATTCATGAATCCAGGTCTAAACCGAGCTGGACGATGGTTGGTCTTCTATACAAAGGGTAAGGGTTGCAAATGGAAGAGCTGGGCGGGGACCTGACGGAGTGCCTGTCCTAGCTTGGACTGCAGAGAGGGCCACAGCAGGGGGCTGGACCACACCGAGCCACATAATAAACTAATTCTCCCAATTTCTCACCAACCCTTTGAGGTGGAGTTTAGAGAATAAGAAGGAAGAGAAAGGGCTGCTCCTTTATTTAGCTGCCTGGGACCTAGGAAGGCTTCTCCTCTGCTACGGAACGTGAAATGCAAAGCAACCATAAAGCTAGAATCACAGTTTGAGCATAG
>NW_028091517.1:0-11848 GCF_014824575.4 Sturnira hondurensis
AGTAAACGGTCACGAGATATAAACAAATAATGAAAACAAATTAATAAGTGGAGTTTTGTTTCTGGTCTTTCCCCTTCCCCCCATCCCTACGGAGTCTTCTGCGTGGGCCAGTGCAGCGGAAGGCGGGAGGCGCGGCAGTTCTGGACTTTAATGTATCTCTCCGTGATTGCCTGTCACCTCTCAAAGGTCTTCTTTGCTCCCACCACGGCCCCTCCGAAAAAACCCCACAAAATATTATGTCATAAAATTGTTTTATTAAGAAAGCAGTTCGCGTTCTTCTCTCTGAATATAATTTTGGAAATTCATGATTCGCTATGTTTTGTTTTGTTTTTTATAATCACCCCATGGTTTTGGATTCGGGTATTTCTCAGCTGGTGCAGAAATGTGAGTGGAGATTGCTTGGGAGCTTAGCAAACAATCGGTTCAATAGAGAGTCTCGAAGTACAAACTATTTTCTAACTTCCCGACCTTCCTTTGAGGATTGATTGCTACCGGAGGGGAAGGCGCCCTGAAATTTGGACTTTGACAACCTCCCAGGCACAGGAGCTGAATTTCTTTTCTTTCAGGTTGTTGAGGATCCTTTGGAAGTACTTCCCGACAGGAGATCCTAAACAGGGACAGGCCAGATTTCCTTCTTCCGTCTGACCCAGACGTTCTAGGCTGTGATGAACGCTGGAGAGCACACGATAGAGGACGGTGCGGTTCCACCCGCGTGGCTGTGTTCTGTCGTGAAGAGTTCGAAGACCTGCTGGGTCATCAGGTGGTGGAAACAGCTGCGTTGAGTCCTCTGCATTTGGTCAATAGTTCCTCTTTTGCAAGAAAATTTGAATTCGCTTCTGTCATTCAGGCATGACTGAGGCGGGATAGTGTTCAACTGTCTCAAAAGAGCAGAGATTTCGTGGTTGTCTGGGCTATGGATATAAAGTAGGTCCCTGCCAAGAGAGCAAGCCGGGATGGAGCAGAACATCAGTTTCCCCCCCCCCCCCCCCCCCCCCCCCCNCCCCCCCCCCCCCCCCCCCCCGGCACAAATAGATCGGGGCCGGGTTGAAAGAATTCCCGCGGTTCAGGGGACTGTCCTTCGCGGGTTCAGAGGGACGCGCGATTCCCCAGAGGACCGCCGGAGGGCGCGCAGGCGGCCTCATGGGCCGCTGGGGTTGGGCAGCACCGTGGGAGCCTGTGTTTTCAGCCTGCGGGGGTCGCTGCACCGCAGAAACGCCGCGGCGTCGCGGCCCCAGCAACTTCGTGCCGCCTGGGTCCTGATCATCGTGCGCAATGATCCGCTCTGCCTGGCCTAGCCGGGGAGGGGTCTTAAATACTCCAACGGGAGCCCCGCCTTTCCTGCACTTTTGGTTTCTCCGCATACACTCTCGTCCACGCCCCGGCGAGGCCACTTTTACACTGAATCCGTGGAATCCGTGTGTATCGAGAGGTGTGAGGCTGGGGACAGAGCGTGATGGTTTCCGCAGGAGAGTGGAACTCCAGCCCAGGAAGAGGTCCCGGAACGCCAGCCCAGGAAGAGGTCCCGAGAGCAGATGTGGGTGCGCGGGATGGAAACCCCGACCTGTCTTTGCCCCTCGCACGCCCCCCACTGGGGACGCGACCTCGCAGCGCTGGCTGGCGCCCCGGCGGGAGTACCGCCCCCCCCCGCCCCCCAGCGGCCTTGGGACGCGGACATGCGCGCAGCCCTTGAGCCACAGCCCCGGGAAGCAGGGCTTTCCCTAGGAGCTCTCAGCGTTACTAGGGAAAAGTCAGCGAGCAGTGCAGCCGGCACGGCCGCAGCTTTTTTCGTACCAGGAACCTGTTTCGTGGGAGACAACGTTTCCACGGGTGGAGGAGTGAGGGGATAGAGTAGGGGATGCAGAGTCGGGGCCAGAGAACTTGGGACCTTGGGGTGGGGAAAGGAGCCCCGCCTTTCCTACCCTTTTGTTTTCTCTTCATGCACTTTCCTCCACCTCGGGTGGAGGCCACTTTTAATCCGCGTGTGTTGAGCCCTTTGAGGGGAAGAGAAGACGTCCCGGAGGGAAACCATGGATGTACAGGAGAGAAACAGCCATTGGTTGCTTGTCGCTGCGGACCTGGCCCCGCAGCCGAGACTCGCGCCGCTGCCGGGGGAGCCCCCGGGAACCCAACCCCGGTCCTTTGGGATCGCGGAGCGGCGCTCAGTCCTCTGAGCGGCAGCAGCTAGGACTGCCTAGTCCAGCGGTTTTTGAACGCTACGACGTTACAGACCGATGTGGTCCCCAACATTTTTGGCACTAGGGACCGATTTCGTGGAAGACAACTTCTACAGATGGGGAGCGAAGTGGGGACAAAGTTGGGGCGGTTATGAGGGCTGTGGAGCGGGAAACACCGAGGAGGAGCTTGAGGGGTAGGGAGACAGGAGAAAGCTTCACTTCTGACAAAATCTGTCTGTGGCTCCTGAATTTAAAGGACATCAGATTTTCATTTCCTATTCCAAAACACTGAGACAATTTCACTAGTGGTCACTCAGGAAACTGTAAAGATTCGATGAAAGAAAACTTGTAAATTACAGATTGGGAATCTGGACATACTGAATGATAGCTGCCTTCAGTATTAATGAAACAAACAATAAGCTGTACAATCCAAGCCCAGCCAGGCCAGGAGAAGCTTTGACTGCAGCCTCTTTAACACTCTCGGTGGGGCCCTGTGGAGGCCCTCCAGCAAATGGAAACTCTACGAGAGGCAATTGTCTGGGACTGTTGAGGGGACAGAGCCCCAGATTCCTCCTGTAGTCCAGGCCCTGAACCATTAATGAGAGAACCCGTGCAGCTCACTCTGCAGACAGTCAGCACAGAGGAAAGTTGTCAAACAACAACAACAACAAAATGGCTATTCTGCGATGGATTCATGAGCTCAACAATCTCTTCTTTCATGTTCTGGTCAGGCTACCTCTGGCGGTATTATTTTATGGCACAGAATAAATGAAAACGCTGTAAAGACCGGGGCAAAGTTAAATAAAGAGGATACGGGCGGCGATGAGGGGAGGGAAGGGTTGAGTGGGTGGAGGGTGGGAAGGAGACCAGGGTGGGAAATGAGACTTTCATAGGCCTCCAGCCATTGGACACCACAACGCTAGTTGGAAAGCTCTTTCCCAGGTTAGGCAGGGTTAGTGGTAAGGTAGGGTACTTCCCTCAAGCAGGGCACTGGAGAAGGCATCAAAGCAAGATAAATAATCCTTGCACACAGTACTAAAAAAAAGGAAAATTAATAGCAAAACATCCATAATGGGCAAATTATCAAAATGTTACAGACATGAAATGACCTTCCGCTTGCAAGCTGCTGAGAGGACTACAAAAAAAAAAAAAAAAAAAGATGGCCTAGTGCAAATACATGTGGCCAATTCCACTTGGTCTAAACATTCCAACCAAACAAAATGAACAGATGTGTCTTGCTAAATGTCCTCAAGTGCTCATTTACAACCCTGATTTTTATTTTTAACAATCTGGTCAAGTTGGGAGCCTGTGAAAACGTTTCAGGAATGTGAAGTTACAGAAAATTATTCAAAATTGTTACGAAGTAACAAGTAAATGCCAACATGGCAATACTCTCAAACACAAATCATCTTGAGAAAACTACTGTGTTTCCTTCCATGATCACCAAGAGCATTAAATTACATTAAATTCTCCTTTTGGTGTAAATAGAATACACTTTAAATAAGGTGGAAATTTAATCCCTGCCGGTTCCATAGTCTGAATGTTAAAACATTAACAATTTTAAAAGTCACATTGACTTCAGTTAATAAGTAATTTTTAAGTATTTTAAATTGCTTAATTGGATGATGTTTTAAGGTTAAACTGACACAGGTGAGAAAGGTAACCAGGTTCTTGGTGATGGCGGGCAAAGAAATGAAAGGAATACACAGAGTTTACTGCAGAAAGAGAGCAGATTTATTAAGCTATAGCACACTCCACACAACATGGGAATGGGCCCACTCTGAGCACAGATTGACCTCAGGGGCTGAGGGATTCTATTCTTATGGGATGGATATTTCCTTCTAGTTCTGGCAGAAGAACTGGCAGGCTTTTATTGGGCATGTACAAGTATTACTTTAAAGCTTTTGCTCATGTGGTCTTATCGGGAGCCAACCAGCAGCTGACCCTTAACACAGTCTGGAGGGATGAGATGCATCTGCACAGCAGAGGCAACTGTGGCTGGATTTCCTGTCTATCTCTCCTTGCATGTTTGTTTTTGGGATTAGTAGGTGGTGGGATTTTTGGACACCTGCATTTCAGGCCCAATGATCCGCATAATTCCAATGATGTTATACAAAATAATTTCTTGGCCAGAGAACAAAGTCCCCCTTTAATGAAGTAGCCCCTGACTATCTAAAAGTTGATGGAATAACAGCCCCTCCTCTACCTTAGACAAAAATATATATCAAGTAGAATTAGATAGATTAAGAAAGGATGAGCTAATTAACTATTACAAACTAAGCACGTAGAAATAAATGCCCTATGCCTAATTATAAGAACTTTAATAAATAATAAGACATCTAAAACTCTGTACATACAGCTAGTTCTAATTGTCTAATTAATGACTCTCCTGATCAGAATAACCTTTGTTTAACATAACTTGATCTGTGGAATTTCCTGTACTTTTTATAGTTACCTCTGCATTAATCTTTTCTGCTTAATTGGTCATGCCATATACCTATTATGTTACAATATCTATAAAAATAAAGCTCAAATCAAACTTTGGGAGTTCAGTCAGTCCCACAGAGGCTGGCTGTTCTCTGGCATCCAGCCGGGTGTCTGACTCTTCATTCGTCGCCTGCGCCGTCCATCCGTCGGGGACTCTGAACCCTGCCCAGGATCTCATGATTTTCCTTGATTGGCCACCGGAGAAGGGGGTTCCACAATGTTAATTTATTATAATGCTATGAAGTAGGGGTCATGTACAATCTTCTGCGCAGGTGCACTTACGATTCACCAGACTCAGCTCTTCTCCAGAAAGCGGGAACAACCCATCCTAGAACTGGGTCTCTGTCCTGTATCCAGGTCCTTTATCTTGGCCCTGGGGCACCTCCGGAGTTTCCTCCTACCTATCCCCAGCCTCAAAAATGTTTTTAAAATCTTATGCCTAATATTTACATTAACATAAAAACAATGTAATATTTCCAAAAGTTTAACCTTCCACTTTTCAAGTTTTTTATACCTTACTCCAGAGGTCGCCAAACCATGGGCGACAGCGAGGCTCGCCTGAGCCCTGCCTCCTGTCCCCACCCTAAGGTCCCGAGTTCTCTGCCGCCCACGCAGCATCCTCACTCTATCCCCTCACTCCTCCACCCGTGGAAAAGTTGTCACCCACGAAACAGGTTCCTGGTACGAAAAAAGCTGGGCCCGTGGCTGCAGCACTGCTCTGTGACGCTGGAACGATGAGAGCTCCTGGGGAAGCCCTGTCGCCCCGGGGCAGTGGCTCACCGGGTGGCTCGCAGGTCCACGTCCCAAGGCCGCCTGTTTAGGATCTCCTGTCGGGAAGTAGTTCCAAAGGATCCTCAACAACCTGAAAGAAAAGAAACTCAGCTCCTGTGCCGGGGAGGTTGTCAGAGTCCAAATTGCAGGGCGCCTTCTTTTCTGGTAGCAATCCATCCTCAAAAGAAGGTCGGTAAGTTAGAAGGTAGTTTGTACTTCGAGACTCTCTATTGAACCGATTGTTTGCTAAGCCCCCAAGCCATCTCCACTCACATTTCTGCACCAGCTGAGAAATACCCGAATCCAAAACCATGGGGTGATTATAAAAAAAAAACACAAAACATAGCGAATCATGAATTTCCAAAATTATATTCAGAGAGAAGAACGCGAACTGCTTTCTTAATAAAACAATTTTATGACATAATATTTTGTTGTTTTTTTTTCGGAGGGGCCGTGGTGGGAGCAAAGAAGACCTTTGAGAGGTGACAGGCAATCACGGAGAGATACATTAAAGTCCAGAACTGCCGCGCCTCCCGCCTTCCGCTGCACTGGCCCACGCAGAAGACTCCGTAGGGATGGGGGGAAGGGGAAAGACCAGAAACAAAACTCCACTTATTAATTTGTTTTCATTATTTGTTTATATCTCGTGACCGTTTACTCTGTTAGGGTTGTCCGAGTTTTCCCCCTCGGCCCTCGTCCGCCCGGGCCACCCGCCCGCGCCCACAGTCCATGGCCACCGCGTCGTTGAGCGTGTCCGCGGTTGTCCGGCGCCCGGTTCCGGCCCCTCGAGCGCCCCCTTCGGGCCGCAGCCGCCTCCCCTGCGGCGGCGTCCGCGCGCCCCGCGTTCGCGCCGGGGGACCCGGAGCAGAGGCCCGCCCTCCGGCCGCTGGGACTGGGGACGACCGCGCTGCGGGCGGGCTCGCGGGGCACCTGCAGCTACAGTAGTTACAGTAGCTGCGTGCGCTCCGCACGCTCCCCGTTTCCCCGCTTCGCCCAGAGGTCCGCGCTTTGCTCCCGCACGTAACGCCGGGGACGCGGTTTCGGCGCGGAAGCCGCGCGCTGAGAGGTCCGAGGCCCCGGGGAGCGCGTTGTCGGGTTGGGAGGGACGCCGGGCGGCGCCTACGAGCGGCGCTTCGGGGGCCGCGGGGGGTGGGCGCCCGAGCCGGGGAAGACACCCCCGGGAGCAGTCACCCACGTGCGGGAGAGAAACGCGGCTCAGTTGCTTCTGGCGCGCGCGCGCGCAGACGGGGAGTGCGGGCACGAGCCGGGTCCTGGGGGCGGAGAGCGTCAGGCAGCGGTGCCCGGCATTTCGGGGACCAGGGAGNAGGCCCCGGGGAGCGCGTTGTCGGGTTCGGAGGGACGCCGGGCGGCGCCTGCGAGCGGCGCTTCGGAGGCCGCGGGGGGTGGGCGCCCGAGCCGGGGAAGACACCCCTGGGAGCAGTCACCCACGTGCGGGAGAGAAACGCGGCTCAGTTGCTTCTGGCGCGCGCGCGCGCAGACAGGGAGTGCGGGCACGAGCCGGGTCCTGGGGGCGGAGAGCGTCAGGCAGCGGTGCCCGGCATTTCGGGGACCAGGGAGCGGATCGTGGAAGACAGTTTCCAGGGACGGCGGGCAGGGAGGATGCGGGGTGGTGGGGTGCGGGAGTGCGGGGGGGAGTCCTGGGGGCTGGAGGTCGGACAACGCCGGGGAGCGGGAGGCGGAGCTCGGGGGAGCTTTGCTGGCCCCCAGGGTGTTGGGGGCCCCCTGGGGCGAGGTATAAAACACCCTGAAAAGAGGAACGTTAGACTTTTGGAAATATGTCATTACTTTTATATTAAATATAAATATTGAACCTAAGATTTTAAAAGTATTCTAACCTGAAAACGTCATTTGATTAAACAATTTAAAACCTTTACACCCAAACCAGAGTCCAGTATCATTTAAGACCCTTGCCATTCGTGGAAGTGCACTCAAAATAATATTGGGAGTTAAACAGAATAGTTTCTTTCATGGGACTCCTGGCAGAGGAAACAGGACTTGAAGTTTTGGTCATCAAGTAGGGCCCTGGCCAGGTCTGTGAAGGGCATGGTTTCTTGGAGAAATTTTGTCTGGTGGTTGTTGATTCAACTACATCGAGTGTATGAATTAGAAACCGAAGAGAAATTCAGAATCATAGAATTTAAATTTCTTCAAGTGTGTAGTGTTTATGTGTCTTCTGTTCGTGGGTTCCTGATGCAAGGCAATACTGTGTATCCATTGCTTGCTGCTGCTGCTTTTGGGCTGGTGGGGTGTGGGGTAATTAAGCATTCAGTCAAAGTAATGCGAATGCGCATGACATTAGCAGGGGCACCCGGGAGCATGTCAGTGTTGTGTGGGTCAGGGATAGTTACCAGAAGTAGCATCTGGTCAGCTGACATTCCAAGGCTCTTTAGGAATTAGCCAGGTAGATTCATGATGATCCATTTTGGTCCTGTAAAGCGCATGTGTTCTAGAATAACAGGTAAAAGTAGAGATTTCACATTCGGAGGTGAGACTGAGTAAAGACATGCACATGCAGGTCATAACCATAGAGATGACATTTGGAACTTTGTGGGATGTTGAGGTTTTGTGCACAGAGGATGAGGTGTGGCACCTGGGACCTACACTACTGAGGACCAGCAGGACTCCCGCAGATGACAGGGGGTGGTCAGCAGGGGAAGAAGGCATGAGGGGCAGAAAAGCAGAAGATGGCGATGACACAGAATCCTGAAAAAGAGCAACTTTATTTTTTTAGTTTAATTCTTTTAATCATTTATTCATTTATTTTTAGAGAGAGGGGAAAGAAGAGAAACGTTGATTTGTTGTTACTCATTTAAAAGATTAAAAAATTTATTTTTATCTTTAGAGAGAGTGCAAGGCAAGGAGAGAGAGGGGAGGAAACATCAATGTGTGGTTGCCTCTGGCATGCCACATGCTGGGGACCTGGCTGGCAAGGCAGATGTGTGCTCTCACTAGGGAATGGAACCAGCCACTCTTCGGTTCATAGGCTGGTCTTCAATCCACTGAGCCACACCAGCCAGGGCCAGAAGGTCCACTTTAAATGGAGGATGTGGTCAATGTCAGACGTTTCTGAAATTCTAGCTGTGTTGCCACCCTTTGAGGCCAGGCAGGTTCGTGATATTGTACAGACTGAAAAATATTCCCGGAGTCGTTTGGATGTCTGGCATGCCTTTATTCACTGGTGGGTGAGCCACGCATGCTGCCAGCTGCTTGTCTGTCTGCATGCCTCATGTTATGGCCCTTGCTCCCCAGTGTGGCACCCATGGTGGCACCTGTCCCCTTGCATGTGTCTCTCATCATCATTGCCCCCAGCAGGGAGTCCCTACCTGTTGAAGTACTAGAGGGGCCCAAAGCTGGCAAGATGCCAGAAATTATGTGACATAATTCTGCACATGTGAGCCCAGTTCATGTTGGGGGAACAGTTTATCCCACCCAGTCTCAAGGCCATGAGAACACTGGTTATCAGGCCCTTCCAAGGCCATGGGAACACGGCTTCCCTTAGTTACCCAGACACCTGGGTGAGGGAGCCAGACTGACTCCACTTACCCTACACCAGCCATTGTGCACTGACAGTAGTCAGATGGGATTTATTACAAACTTTGCTTAGGCAGGACAGGAGCGGAGGAAGGTGAAGGCACCTGACAGGGAGTGGAGAAATGAGCTGCATGGGCACACGCAAGACGGATGTTCATTTCAAGGCACTTAGTACAATGCATCTTCCGTAGACCAAGAACTTCAACGTGACAGGTGTTTCCCTGTTTTCCTCCTGACAGCTCTGTATGAAACAATATTATTTGTCTCTTTCTATACATTCTTAGGATGACTATCCTACTTTTTACTACCTGACCTCCAAAGGAGGTAGGTAAACACAACAACAACAACAACAAACCCCGCAATTCTGTCATGAATGCTAGAGAACGCTGAAAAATTGTCCTTTCTCATTTTAGAGAAGTGTCTTATTTGTTCCATAGGGATATGTTGGCTTGTGTTAACGTGTGAAAAAGGGGAATAAATGCCCAGATGTGGGGCAGAAGCGCGTGATATTGAATGACCCTGTCACCTGCACATTCCCTCCCTCCATCTCAGCATCCAGCTGCATCTCCACATCGCTCAAGTTTCCCTCCTCTCCAGGTTCAAACCCTCACCTCCCCCTTCACTCTCTTTACCTCTCCACCCAATCACACAACTCCTTCTTTTCAGAAGTGGTTTCAGCATCAAGGTTTCCCTAAAGAGCAGAATGTCACAAGTAGAAAGCACAGGGAACTTAGGGAATCCAGGGAATATAATGTGTTCCCTAGAAATACATTATATTTCTAGGTTTTTCAGAAACATCTGCCAGAGATGCTTTCCTTAATGTCTGTGGACTATAATGTAATAGAACCTGTAGCTAAAAGGAAACAGAAAGCAAGATGCAGTTGGTGGGTGGGCATATGAAACTCTTCTCGGGGAAGACCGCCCCTGGTGGCCAAGGACAATAAGCACAGCCACCANGCGGGATGTTGAGGTTTTGTGCACAGAGGATGAGGTGTGGCACCTGGGACCTACACTACTGAGGACCAACAGGACTCCCGCAGATGACAGGGGGTGGTCAGCAGGGGAGGAAGGCATGAGGGGCAGAAAAGCAGAAGATGGCGATGACACAGAAGCCTGAGAAAGATCAACTTCATTTTTTTAGTTTAATTCTTTTAATTATTTATTCATTTATTTTTAGAGAGAGAGAGAAAAGGAGAGAAACATTGATTTGTAGTAGTCTTTTAAAATATTTATAAATTATTTTTATCTTTAGAGAGAGGGGAAGGCAAGGGGAAAGAGAGGGGAAGAAACATTACAGTGCATTAGCATTGCTTTGACTGAATTCTTCATTACCCACACCCCACCAGCCCAAAAGAAGAGACAAATGTGTGGTTGCCTCTGGCATGCCCCTCGCTGGGAACCTGGCTGGGGACCTGGCTGGCAAGGCAGATGTGTGCTCTAACTAGGGGACAGAACTGGCCACCCTTTGGTTCACAGGCTGGTCTTCAGGACACTGAGCCACACCAGCCAGGGCCAGAAGGTCCACTTTAAATGGAGGATGTGGTCAATGTCAGACGTTTCTGAAATTCCACCAGTGTTGCCACCCTTCGAGGCCAGGCAGGTTCATGGTATCCTGTAGACTGAAAAATATTCCCGGAGTCGTTTGGATGTCTGGCATGCCTTTATTCACTGGTGGGTGAGCCATGCATGCTGCCAGCTGCTTGTCTGTCTGCATGCCTCATGTCATGGCCCTTGCTCCCCAGTGTGGCACCCATGGTGGCACCTGTCCCCTTGCATGTGTCTCTCATCATCATTGCCCCCAGCAGGGAGTCCCTACCTGCTAAAGTACTAGAGGGGCCCAAAGCTGACAAGATACCAGAAATTATGTGACATAAAATAATTCTGTGAGTGCGAGCTCACTTCCTGTTATGGGAACACTTCATTGGACCCAGTCTCAAGCCCATGAGAACCCTAGTTATCAGACCCCTCCAAGGCGATGGGAACACTGCTTCCCTTAGTTACCCAGACCCCTGGGTGAGGAAGCCAGACTGCCTCCTCTTACCCTGCAGTCGATCTGAGAGAGAACTATGGTGGCAGAGAGAGAAACATCAGTGTGGGAGAGGGAGAGTGAACGGTCACCTCCCACATGAACCCTAACCAGCGGGCTTAGGGCTAGGGAAATCCACAGCCTAGCTTTGTGACAGAGAACAAAACCCATAACTTTTGGCTGTACAGGATGACACTTCCATCAACTGACCTGCTCAGCCAGGGCCGCTTCTGTATTTCATAGAATTTATTAATTTTCTATATTTTGTTAATTTCCAGGTGAGGAAATCTTGATATAAAACTTTAGTCGGTCCCCTTGCCAGATGAGTCATTGTAGCCATGTCCTGTTTTATACAAAGTTAGAAATTTGTATACATTTAAAAACAACCAACATTTCTTTTGTAGTTTAGCCTTTCTCTTAATAAGCTGAACATATTAACCTGGGCCTCCTCTCTCTTTTTAAAACTCTAACCTTGCTATGAATCTTTTATTCCATCAAGATTTCATTATTGCCAATTAAAAGATGAGATTTCACATCAGTTTCTTCCTAGACTGCGAACTCATCATCTGAGCACCATGAACGCAACCCTTTCTTCACCGCGTTCACGCCAGATGCATCTTTCATCTTACAGCCAATGAACACGGGGAGTACAACTTCACAGATTGTGTGCTTTAGTCATTTGAGGACCTGCCTTCTCCCTTTGTCCCACCGTCTCCAGTGTCCTGACAATAATGTCACTTTGCTTTTTAGAGAAGTGAGATACTCCAGAAATTTTTCTGTGCTGAACATTCTTCCTTTCTGAATGTGAGCTTGGTATTTTACTTAACATGGATAAATC
>NW_028091517.1:17402-21874 GCF_014824575.4 Sturnira hondurensis
GAGGGGCAATCAAAAAATTGAGTGAGTAGCCTGAGGCACAGCTTTGAGAGACTCCTGCTACCTGCCTGAGCATTTCCACACCACGTGCTTCACAATAAACCTTTGCAAGGTACAGTCTGGATAACCTGAGTACCTCTCATTTCCACCCCAACAGTTAACCTCGGACTTTCAGTTGGCAACAGCTGTATTCTCTGAAATTCCTTTAAGTAGTGCGCTCTCTTCCCACTCAGCGACTTTGGAGGGGAAGCAAGTGGAGTCCTTACTCCAAGTGACGATGAGGATTTTCTCTTAATGGTAACATTAGGCAATGTGATCTCATGGTGGGAATGAATTTGAAAAACTGCCAACTTCCTTTTTAGAGAGAGTGGGTGCACATTCGAATTGAAGTATTTCCTGATGGCCCTTGCTTCTCCACACCCAGAAGACAGACTCTAAACCTCCGAGTGGCCCACAGAACTGTAAAGGGGTATTGATTCTGGGCGCTGGCCAGCTGAGCAGCCTGGAGGCCAGAAACACATCCTGACTGTTTGCACAGAGCTGCCCAGTGCCCAGGGAGGGCAAACCCTGCCTGGTGCTCCATTTGTGTTCCTCCACTAAAATGCAAAAGCCAAGGAAGTGAGTGTCAGCAAGTGTTGGGCTCGGTTCTTTCCAGGACAGGGCCCTCTTGTAGCTCTGAAGATACAGGGGGAAGGGACCACACTGTTTTGCACAGAACAGAAAGAAGGCTGCCTGCTCTTCCCTCACTTGGGGGGTGTCTTTGCCCGTCATGGGCAATAGGTGGCTCTCTTCCTCTGTAAATGTTCCAATGAGTCAGTCAGTCCTGGAAGTAAAAGGTATCTGACTCCCCAGTTCCTTTATCTTCAGCTCTTGTTACATCATTGTAACAGGGCCATTCCTCACTTTCAAAATTATTCTTCAAAAGAAGATAGTCCTTTAGATGGGAGTTCTGAAAAATCTAGAACTTCCACCCAACTTGGCCTCTAATTGGTGGTTTTGTACTCTAACATGGCAATTGGTGGCTGGAGGCTTCAATGGGACAGAACACAGCTGTGTGGATTTGGGAGGCCAGCATTGAAGGGGGAGGGAGAGAGGAGAGCACACTGGGGATGTCTACCCTGGAGAGGGGCAACAGTTGTGATAAGGAACAGGAGAGTGTAATTCAGAAAAGCAAGGAGGTAAGGCCAAGTGTGCCAGCAGGAACTATAGACGAGTGTGTTTCACAGTCTCGGTGACAAACTTCTTTTCAAAGACTATGCAAGCCGCCATTCCCTAACTGAACATGCAAGTCAGACTTCTCTTCCCTGTGAGTCGTGACTGCGCTTCAGTCTTGTTCACAACACAGCTTACATTTTTGCTCTTTCAGCTGCCCTGCATGGGTCCCCAGAGCTGGGAGGCTCACTCTTCCTATACACACCTATGCCAGAAAGAAGAAAGCAATGGCCATATTTAAGTTTGTGTAGTGCAATATAGCTTAAGTCTTCTAAGTGCTTTAGTTTCTTTAACAGTCCACTTTATTCTATGTTTGAGAAAACTGGGGCCCTAGAAATCATGTGAGTTTCTCAGCATCACACACAGTTACTGGTAGAATGAAGATTCAGTACAGAATACGATATGACACAGACTGTAATAGGCAATTGAAATGTTCATATTTTGGAATTCCATTAAGTTCTACACTATGCTCTGATCCCCAAATTAAATACCACTGTCTTTGTTTTATTGGTGCATGCTATTTTCTTTGTTTTATTTTACTGATTCTCACCTATTAAGTACCTTAGACATTGTGGAAAAGAAACTCCTTGATCTAGTTTCACTTTCCACCTTAGAAAAATATTCTCTCGGACCATTATACTCACTATAGTGTTTTTTTGTGTGTGTACCTCCAAGAGCCTGTGATTTTCAAAAAGTGGATGATTTATCCATGTTAAGTAAAATACCAAGCTCACATTCAGAAAGGAAGAATGTTCAGCACAGAAAAATTTCTGGAGTATCTCACTTCTCTAAAAAGCAAAGTGACATTATTGTCAGGATACTGGAGACGGTGGGACAAAGGGAGAAGGCAGGTCCTCAAATGACTAAAGCACACAATCTGTGAAGTTGTACTCCCTGTGTTCATTGGCTGTAAGATGAAAGATGCATCTGGCGTGAACGGGGTGAAGAAAGGGTTGCGTTCATGGTGCTCAGATGATGAGTTCGCAGTCTAGGAAGAAACTGATGTGAAATCTCATCTTTTAATTGGCAATAATGAAATATTGATGGAATAAAAGATTCATAGCAAGGTTAGAGTTTTAAAAACAGAGAGGAGGCCCAGGTTAATATGTTCAGCTTATTAAGAGAAAGGCTAAACTACAAAAGAAATGTTGGTTGTTTTTAAATGTATACGAATTTCTAACTTTGTATAAAACAGGACATGGCTACAATGACTCATCTGGCAAGGGGACCGACTAAAGTTTTATATCAAGATTTCCTCACCTGGAAATTAACAAAATATAGAAAATTAATAAATTCTATGAAATACAGAAGCGGCCCTGGCTGAGCAGGTCAGTTGGTGGAAGTGTCATCCTGTACAGCCAAAAGTTATGGGTTTTGTTCTCTGTCAGAAAGCTAGGCTGTGGATTTCCCTAGCCCTAAGCCCGCTGGTTAGGGTTCATGTGGGAGGTGACCGTTCACTCTCCCTCTCCCACACTGATGTTTCTCTCTCTGCCACCATAGTTCTCTCTCAGATGGACTGCAGGGTAAGAGGAGGCAGTCTGGCTTCCTCACCCAGGGGTCTGGGTAACTAAGGGAAGCAGTGTTCCCATCGCCTTGGAGGGGCCTGATAACCAGTGTTCTCATGGGCTTGAGACTGGGCCTGATAAACTGTTCCCATAACATGAAGTGGGCTCTCATGCACAGAATTATGCTATGTTATATACTTTTCTGGCTTTTCCTGGCTTTGTTTGTTCTCATACTGGAAAGGGGCTATGGCCTCCCTGCCATGCTGGGAACCAAGGGCCACGNTCTCAGATCGACTGCAGGGTAAGAGGAGGCAGTCTGGCTTCCTCACCCAGGGGTCTGGGTAACTAAGGGAAGCAGTGTTCCCATCGCCTTGGAGGGGCCTGATAACCAGTGTTCTCATGGGCTTGAGACTGGGCCTGATAAACTGTTCCCATAACATGAAGTGGGCTCCCGTGCACAGAATTATGCTATGTTATATAATTCTCTGGCTTTTGCTGGCTTTGTTTGTTCTCATACTGGAAAGGGGCTATGGCCTCCCTGCCATGCTGGGAACCAAGGGCCACGATGTGGTCCACACAGAGACACACAGGGACATGCAGCTTGCAGCACGTGCAGTTTGCCCACTGGTGAATAAAGGCATGCCTGACATCCCAACAGGTCCGTGAATATCCTTCCATCTGCCCGAATACCATGGACCTGTCAGGCTTTGAACAGTCACCAAACATCGATGTTGAAAAACCCTCACAAACAAAAAAGATAAGCAGACCTCAAAGACTAGAGGAACAAAAATATTTTAAAAAGTTAGGACATCATTGAGGGAGGTGCAGTGTGATTGCTAATTTTACATGTCAGCTTAGCATCAGTTCCCAGATATGTGAACAAACATTACACTAGATGTTTCTGTGAATGTATGTTTCACATGAGATTACAGGCCTTGTAACATTTAAGTTACCTTGAATAAAGGAGATTTCCCTCCATAATGGGGGTGGGCCTCATTCCATCAGTTGAGGAGCTGAATACAAAAACAATGATCTCCCAGAACAACAACAAAAAGAAAAATACTGCCAACAGGCTGCCTTTAGACTAGAAAAGCAATTCTTCTGAGGGTTTCCTACCTGGTCATTCTGCTTCTGGGAAGTCCTCACAAATGCAGTTTAGAAACCAAGTGTTTACAAGGACACTCCACCCCCTAAAATCTGATATTCTTCCCTCTGCCAGCTGGTGGGATATGACAACAAAGCACAGAAATCTGTGGAAATGTCACTGAGGTCCTGGGCCAGCCCAAGCGGGACAGCAGCACATCCTAACAAGGAGTGTGTCACAGAAGGAAGAGATGGGTGACCCCCCCCCAACAGTGGCAGGGACTCTCTGTCACCCTAGCAGTTCACACATATATCCTGGTGAATAGGACAGTAAAAATATTGTGCTGACTATGGAAAATTCCTACAGAATTATACCTAAATTGATACATTTGAACAAATAAAAGGTAGCCAACTCTCAGGTAACAATGATACTATTGATTCACATTCCCTAGTTTACATGAAAACTCTCTCCTCTGCTTCCTGGGTGAGGTTTCTACTGCATGAAAGAGATGTGAGGATCGATATTCAACGTGACAAGAAGACCATTGTTTTCATAGATGAAGTGTGGTAGTAGGAATCAACTGTGAAAGTAAAATGGAACTATTATGAGTTGCTTAATTAATGTTTAATGAGATTTTCCTCATTGCCACTGTGTTTCATTTCATCCCTGCATGG
>NW_028091518.1:0-563 GCF_014824575.4 Sturnira hondurensis
CGGAGCCAGCAGCGGAGCAGGGTGAGGCAGGAAGAATCCCCCGACCCCAGGCGCCCAGGCATCTGGGGTAGCACCCGAGGACCCAGTGAGGGCTTGGGACGGCGGGAGTGAGAAGTGAGACGGACTGTGCAGCCCCCAGCAATGAACCCAGCAGCGGCTGACCATGGTCGCACATTGGTGAGCAGTGGGACTAATTGCATGGCCCACTCGCGAGCAGTGGAACAACTCGCGCGGCCCATTCTCTCACAGTGGGATGAATCCAGCGGCCCGCAGTGGTGGCAGGAGGAAGCAAAGAGTGCTGGCCATTGCCTTCCTTTGGCCCCACCCCCACATACAGTGTCACAACCCAGCGACTGGGTCGCCCAGCCCTGGTGAACACCTAAGGCTCTGCTCCTCATACATAACAGGCACAAATAATCCAAACTATGGCTCAAGAAGAGCTCAAAGCCCCAGAGCCCATAACTCTAAGTGACCAGGAAATAGCAAAACTCTCAGATGCACAACTCAAGACACTGGTGATCAGGATGCTCACAGAACTGGTTGATTATAGTCACAAATTACAG
>NW_028091519.1:0-2531 GCF_014824575.4 Sturnira hondurensis
TGGGTGGAGGTGCAGGAGGGCACAGGGGAAAGAAATGGTGATGGATGGTGGAAACTTGGGGTGGTGAACACAGAATACACTGCACAGGTGATGCATTGCAGGAGTTTTGCACCTAAAACCTGTATAGTTTTGTTAACCGGTGTAACCTCCATAAACTCAATACAAATACATAAAAAATTTAAAAAGTGTGAATAAAAGGTCAATGTCATTTTTATATAATAACAATAAAGCAAGGGGAAATTGAAAATTTTAATACCTTATTATTTACTATTGTATAATAAAAGAAAACATTCATGAACAAATCTAACATGTGTGCAAAATTTGTATGGTAAGGGGTTCAAAATGTTGATGAGATAAATTAAACACCTAAACAGATGGAGAGATAGGCTGTGCTCATAGATCAGAAGACTCAATACTGCTACGATGTCAATTCCTACCAAAACGTTTCTCTAAGCAGGGTAAGTGCAGGCAGTCTGGCTTCCTCTCCCAGGTGTCTGGGTAGCTGAGGGAATCAGCATTCCCATAGCCGTGGAGGGCCTGATAACCAGTGTTCTCGTAGCTTTGGGACTGGGTCCCATATACTGTTTGCATAACACGAAGTGAGCTTGCATGTGCAGAACTATGTTATGTTATGTAATGTTCTGGCAGTTTTCTGGCTTTTTCCCTTCTGGTATTTAAAGAGGTAGGAACTCCTCTCTGGGGTGATGATGATGAAAAACATGCAAGGGGACAAGTGCCACAGTGGGTGTCACTCTGGGGAACAGAGGCCACAATATGAAACATGTAGACAGACATGCATCTTGCAGCCTGTGTGACCAGCCCACCCATGACAGAGGCATGCCAGACATCCTGAAGGCTCTGTAAATGTTTTTCCATCTGCAGAATACCATGAACCTGCCTGGCTTTGAAGGGTAACAACACACTCAAGATTTAATGCAATTCTGCTACGAACTCTAGTACTTTTTTGTGGAAGTTACACAAACTGGTTTCATAATTTATACGAACAAGTAAAGGAGTTGGAATAGTAAACACAATTTTAACAAAGAACCAATTTGGGGAATTCAAACTACCTTATTTCAAGAATTACTTATGGGGGTGGAAGATGGAGACAACTGTATTTGAACAATAATAAAAGAAGTTAAAAGAGGTACATATATAATTAAGGTGGTGTCATACGATGGAAAGAAAGACATGTAGACCAATGGAGCAGAATAGATTACAGGAACAGATGGACACGTGTGTAGTCAGTTGATTTTCTGTGAAGGTGCCAAGGTAATTCAAGGAGAAGGGATAGTCCTTTCAACAAGTGGGGCTAGAACATGTGTACATGTTTTCCTCCAAGGGAGGAAGCTTCCCAATGGTATCCCAGCCTCTAATCCTTAGCCTCTTCCACTCTGACCCACACAGCAGTCAGACTGTCCTTCCCAAAGGAGGATTCCCCTTTCTAGTCCTGCAGTGGCTTCCCACTGTTCTCAGGAGGAATTCCAGGCTTTTTAGTGTGCAGTCTCTTTATGCTCCACTTCTTGAGTATCTTGGCCTTCCTTCCCTTGTGTTCTATATTCCTTCTAACTATGTCAAATTACTTACAGTTCCGCATACATACTATGCTCCATCGCACCCCTAGAAAGTCCCTCTGCTGGCTTACGAATCTTCCCTTGTCCTTCAGTACAATGCTGTGGCATCTCTTCCTCTAGGAAGCTCCCTCAGATGGCCCATGACTAGGCAAGGACCTCTCTGATGTGTCCCTTGGCTAACACGCTCACCCCCAACTTTAGTACTAATCAGACTAAAGTCACTGTAATAGGCTATTTACCTGTCTGTCTCTGTTCATTATGAGGACAGGTGCTACACGTTGCTAATTGTGGAATCCCCAGCCTCTGACACAGTGTGTGACATGTACCAGGGCTGAAAACCTGTACTGAATGTGGTCATCCAGTTATCACCTGCCCTTTGTACTCCCTAAGTTAATAGTTATCTGCAGGACATTGAATTCTTCTGAGGGATATGAAGAACTGTACATATTCCCTGATAAAACACTGATTTATTCTTGCCCTAACTGGTGCAGTTCAGTGGGTTGGGCACCATTATTCCATAAACAGAAAGGCCAGTGGTTTGATTCCTGGCCAGGGCAAATGTCAGGGTTGCAGGCCAGTCCTTGGTTGGATCCGTGCAGGAGGCAATTGGCTGATGATTCTATGAAATGATGATGTGTCTCTCCTTCCTTCTCCCTCCCTTCCTGTCTCTAAATAAATAAATAAATAAATAAATAAATGAAACCTCAAGAAAACCCATTAATTTGCCCTTGCTGCCTCTGTGATTCATCGTCAGAATCCCTGTTACCAAGTTTTGGGTACACAACCACGTGTTGTCTGCCATAGTCCCCGAGTCTGCCATTTATCCTCACTTAGGACAGGGCAAGCAGAGCTCACTGCAGCCAGAGAGGTTCAGTCAAACAGAAGGAATGTGGTGCTGGCCACAGGACTGTAAACAGAAGTTCAATGTCCTCCCTTTCAGGGTCAATGGGTTGGCCT
>NW_028091520.1:0-883 GCF_014824575.4 Sturnira hondurensis
CATTTGTACTGTGCTTTGTTTGTTGCTGCTCCCTTAAACAATACAGAAAGTAACATCTATTTAAAATGAATTTTAACCCAAGAGGTTAAAAAAAGAAAACTCACTCATTTTATACATAAAAATCAAACAAACTTCTTGGGCAAGCCACTAATATGTGTCCCAAGTGTGCACCTCTGCTGCCATCTCGTGGGAAGTTTGAGGAATAACATCTCAGTACAGGTCAGCAGGAAAAGTGGTTGATTAAAGTGGAATATCAGTGAATGTCGATTTTTTTTTAAAGACTGTTTCAAGGTACAAATCTCAAGTCCCAATGTCAGTGACCAGTTCCCTGGAACAACTTTTTATGAGCACATCATCTGGACCAGACACCGGATTTGGGGGTTCACCATTGGTTCTTTGATTACATCTTTAAATTATTCTTTGTATATATAAAAGATACTTACTTGTGCATGTTATTTACCACACAGTTTACTCAGTTGTATTATTTATGATACTTTTAGGTTGATATTCATGAGTTGTCAAGGTAAATAAGANACATAGAGCTTGGAATAAAACATGAAGATATGAAGAGTTAAAAGTATGTTAGTTATAAGTTCATTAATAGTTAAATAAAATAATAACATGATTCTTAGCATTGTCAATGAGTTCAGGACCTGGAGCAATGGTGTTCTAGAAATCAGAAGTATTTTGTAAGTAAAATTGTGCCCCTTATAGGTTATCTGAGGAACTCACAATATGGCGATGTCCACATTTTCAAAAAAAAGGACATTTGATAATGAATTCTGGAATCTAAAAGAGTAAGATTGTATATTATAAATAATTTTCAGAAATGATTATTGCAGAGTGATTTCTGGGCAGTGAAAAGGGACAGTGACCCTCAGTG
>NW_028091521.1:0-583 GCF_014824575.4 Sturnira hondurensis
TACAGAGTGCTACTATTCTGGTTGGAAAGACAAGGCATATTGAACTGCTTGCCTCTAACTTATATGCCCTGGTTTGAAATACTCAGTGGGGAGGGACTTAGAAGGAAAACCAGCACATTGGTGAGTGGAACCCCACATGAAAAAAATGGAACTCTAAAAACCGAATTCCAATGTTTACCCTGGAAGTTTTGAGCCTGGACGCTGAGAGAGGCTAAACACCATTTGCTGAAAATAAGACCAAGGATGAAGGGGAGAGCACAGCCCTCTGTGACCATACGTAGCAGCCACAGCTAATATGAGTGGTACCAAAATAACTGTCCTTTAAAGTTTTAAAACGTAACTCAGAAACAAGATATTGTAAACACAAACTCTCACACAAGTTTAGTTATTGTTGCTGTTGTAGGGACGGTATACGTAGAGAACGCAGCCTTTTTTGTGGCGGGCGGGAGAGCGTGCAAGTTGTTTACAGCCCGCTCCTGTGACCATTTTTGCAGAGGCCTATGGGAGTTCCAGGGCCACTGTGGACTGCTTTCCTAAAGCCCTTAAAACTGCACCTAGGCCTAGGATATCCAAACATTGTACC
>NW_028091522.1:0-1921 GCF_014824575.4 Sturnira hondurensis
ACCCTTTTCCATTCTGTAAGCCTGGTCTAATCCCAGCAGGGGTCTGCGTTCAAATAAAGTTGCTTTCCAGAGCTATGGGAGGCAGGGACTTGTGTAAGCAGCGGTTGCTGGCCGGACTGGGCCGGGCTTCTGGAAAGCCCCATGGAGACCCTCCAGGTGAGGGAGGGTGCTAACCCAGGTCCTGGCCGTCGCTCTCTGCCCCTCCCTGGCTGGCACGTTTGAAAAGAGAAATGGGTCATCAGCAGCTTTCGATTCATTCTCAGGAGGGAGCTGACCTCGAGGGTGGGCTCTCTCTCCATGTGGGGTCGGGGCAGGAGCCTCAATCTGGGCTTCAGAATTAGGGAGTTTGTTTGCCCATGGGTACAAGCCATGTGCTCCAACCTAGACTTCTCCAGTGACCGGGGGTCTTTGAGACACTGTCCTCCTTCATTTCACGCAGCAGTTGTTTCCAAACTGGGGCAGGGAAGTGTCCTGGGCACCTAGACGGAGACACGCAGGGCCCACTTCTCACACCGATTGGTGCCTCCTAGACCTTGACACGCAATCCGCTCATGCCAGCCCCGTTCCTTTACTATGCCAAAAAACAGCCCTGCAGCTGAACGGGACGTGCCCAACCCAAGGCAAGCTTGAACTTTCCCTGAAAGGCCAGCGAGGGAATTGATTTCCCCTCAGGTGTTTTACAGAGGGGCCGGCCACGGAATGGGGTTTCAGTGAAAATCTTCCACACAGCAAACTCTCAACAGGAGAGGAAGTAGCTGGCCGCCCCCGCGGCTCTGGTTCCTCGTGACGGAGCCATTTCTCCACTGTTGGCGTCCACCATGATCTGTTTGCAGAAATGGACAAACACAGCCGGCATACTCCCTGCCTGCGGAAAGACCTGGATCAATACGAGGAGCAGGAGGATAAAGAAAAGAGAAAAGGAAAGATTTTATCAAGCCTATTTGCTTTAAAGATACTTTAAAGACCTGCACAAACACACCTGCTTTTTCAGGGCGGGGAGGCAGGGGGAGCAGAGCACACACGTCTCTCCTTTAAAAGAAATGTCTGGAGAAGGCGGCGCTGTGGCCACGGAGCCAGGAACCCCAGGAGCGGCTCACCCCTCCGCAAGCCAGAGCTTAGAAGCCTCGTCTTCAGACCAAACACATTTTTAAATGGGCTGGTGATCCCTGTATTATCAGGGATCTGAATTAACCCCACATCACACGGGGGACGGTGGGGTGCCGGGCAGTGTTAACAACTGGATCGTCAAGGAGAGAAACCCCGGTTAGGTGGCATCTGCCAATTTCTGTGGTGTAAATACTGCTACAGTCACTGGTTGCCAACTGTTGACAGGAGGTCGCTGAAGGGGGTCATGTCACCGGTTACATCGATACAACATTTCTACTGTATAGATACAATAGATGCGAACACATACAGCATCGATAATGGGACAGTGTCCTAAAATAATTAGAAAGCAGTGGGTTTTGAGGATTTACTATCTTTGTTTTAAGTGCAATTTATTTCATTGTAAGTTTATGTATTTCACTTTTTAATCATGACTGTTGAACAATCAGCTCACAAAATTCTTGAAAATTTAAAAGTCGGCTGGAGTTGGAACAACTCCACTTCTGCACACACCACCTGGGGGCGCTTCAAAAAATCACAGAGGCATCCCTGGTCTCTCCATCACCTACAACGGCCTGAGGCCCCCTGTGCCAGAACCCCTCGGGCTGGGGGCCACACAGACCGGTTTTTAGAGGCTCCCCAGGGGTTTCTAATGTTCATCCTCAGGTGAGAGTCAGGTCCTCCCCCCACCCCGCTACAGAAAGGGGAACTGAGGCCCAGGGGTTTCATTGTCCTGAGTGGCTGACATCTGACCCAGCAGGGGCATAACTGTTGGGTTCTGTGTCCTCCCCCACCCCAGGGACAGGCCACCTCGGGT
>NW_028091523.1:0-997 GCF_014824575.4 Sturnira hondurensis
CCCATGTTCAATCCACTGCGCCACACCAGCCAGGGCTGTCTAGTTTTTTTTTATTTCACCCTTTCTAGTTCTATCTTTCTGCATCTCTGCCTGTTGGCCTACCTACTTACCTATTTACCTGCCTGCCTTTCTTTTTTCTCTGTTTGGCTACCCATCTACCTGATTACAGGTTTGTCCATCTCACTATTTATATTAATATCTGCTTTTCTCACTGCCATTCTGCCTCCCTTTCTTCCATTTTGTGTCTATGTCTGTCTTTCTGTCTGCCTTACTCTTATCTGTCTGTAGATCAGTCTCTCAACCTATTTGCTTGTCAGTATGGTTACCTGCTTATCTGCCTTTGCCTGTCCGTCTGTCCATCCATCTCTCCACCCATCCATCCATATCTGTTTTCCTCCTTCCTCACTCCCTCTGCCTCTAGGTCCTTATCTCTCCCACACTGCAGTCTATCTTTCTGCCAATCTAATTTTTATCCACCAGCCAATCTGTCTCTCTGCCTCAACTCTGTCATATTGATTGACAAAGAACAGAGCCTCAGTAAATGATGGTTTATCTCTCTCCTTCCGATCACGTTCCCCCTTCCTTCCTTCCTTCCTTCCTTCCTTCCTTCCTTCCTTCCTTCCTTCCTTCCTTCCTTCCTCCATTTCCAGAATCCCTGGCTGCTCCTGTGTTTCGGGCCAGGGACGCCGCCCCAGGCAGCTGTGGCCTCTGCCTCGGACTGGGGACCTCGACGCCCGGCAGCGAGCAGGCTGCAGCACACGCCAATATCACCTGTCCTGTCATCCGCTTATGTTCAGACGCGGCGACTTCTCGGAGGCGCGGGGCTTTCAGGAGTCTGGGCCCGCGCCGCTGTGCCCCTGCGGGACGTGGCCCATGGTCTCCCGGTGGAAGGTGTGAGATGCTGGTGTGAGAACTCTGCCAAAGGCCACCAGAATGAAAGAGACAGTTCACATTTTCTCGCAAGTGACAACTTAACATCTTCATTCGAAGAATTCAT
>NW_028091524.1:0-582 GCF_014824575.4 Sturnira hondurensis
CCCCCCCCCCCAGTGTGGTCTCTTCTACATCATAGTCAAGCCTATATCAAACCTTCTTTATCTATATCAAACCCTTTCTTCTTCTTCTTTTTCTCTTCTTTTCAATTCCAAGGAAGAGAAGCCCATGCACACCTGACAAATAGAATGAAGGTTTAATTGAAAGGATCTGGGACAGTGGAATCCAGTGGTTCCGTCGGGGATGGGGGCCTATGAAAAGCCAGGGAGAAAATCTTTTCCCTCGGGGGCTATTTTATACGTCCTCACCATCTCTGTGCTTCCCTCTCCTTCTTTCCTGTTTCCCTGCAGATAACAGAGATGGACACAGCACCCCTCCCAAGTACATACCAACGCAGTTAAAATCCCTAAGGACCCAAATATAAAACAGCCAAATTTCAGTGAGCTCTTCACTCTTGATTCAATAAGCTATGAGCTGATCAGATGGAAAATCATGGTTCCTGAGGCAATTCATGGGTGGAAGAAGATCCATTTTCAAAGGATATGCATACATTAGAAAAGCCCCTACCTTTCTCTATAATTTCTTTGGCCCTGCCAGAATTTAGACTTTTAATGCCGACCTTTTAA
>NW_028091525.1:0-2124 GCF_014824575.4 Sturnira hondurensis
TCACTCTACACCTATAAGAACTCGAGGAACAACAACAAAGACAGCCCAGAGCGTGTAGAAGGAAGGAGATGACTAAGATCAGAACAGAATTAAATGACATAAAGACTAAAAGCATAATCCTAAGTATCAATGAATCTAGGAGCTGTTTTTTTAAAAAGATAAACAAGATAGACAAACCTTTAAGTAGGCTCATCAAGAAAGAGCGAGAGAGAGAGAGAGAGGACCCAAATAAACACAATCAGGAATTAAAGAGGGGAGATTACAACTGACACCACAGAAATACAAAGGATTCTAAGAAATTACTACAAAGAACTATGTGCCAAGAAATTTGAAAGTCTAGGTGAAATAGACAAATTTCTAGAAAAATATGGTCTTCCAAAACTCAGTGAAGAAGAAGCAGAAAGCCTGAACAGATCAATAGCAGCTGACAAAATTGAAACAGTAATAAAAAAATTTCTGACACACTAAAGCCCTGGACCAGATGGCTTCACAGGAGAATTTTTCAAAGCATGTAGGAGAGAACTAACCCCCATACTCCACATATTATTTTTAAAAATTTAAGAAGATGGAAGACTCCCAAAGTCTTTTTATGATGCCAGCATCATTCTAATCTCAAAAACACATAAAGACATGATAAAGAAAGAAAACTTCAGCCCAATATCGCTAATGAACATAAGTGCTCGAATCCTCAACAAAACACTGTCAAACTGCACCCGGCATACTTTAAAAAGATTATACACCATGATCAAGTGGGATTCTACCTCAGAGATGTAAGAATAATAAAATATTCACAAATATTCACAAATCAATAAACATAATACACCACATAAACTAAACAGAATACAAAAATCACATGATCATATCAATAGATGCAGAAAAAGCATTTGATAAGACACAACACCCCTTTATGATAAAATACACTCAGCAAAGTGGGAATAGGGAGAGTATTCCTCAACATAATAAAAGCCATATATGAAAGACCAACATCATAATCAATGGACAAAACCGTAGAGGTTTCCTGGAAGATCAGGAACAAGACAAGGATGCACACTTGCACCAATCCTATTCAACATAGTATTGGAAATCCTAGCCACAGCACCTGATTAAAAAAAAAAAGGAAATAAAAGGCATTCAGATTGGAAAGGAGGGAGTAAGTCTGTCATTGTTTGCAGATGACAACATAGTATAAAAAAATCCTACAGTTGCCATAAAAAATACTCAACCCAATGAATGAATTTGGCAAAACAGCCAGATATAAAGTCAATACTCAGAAATCAAAGGCATTTTTGTAGACAAGCAAAGAATCATCAGAAACAGAAACCAGAAAAAAAAGCCCTTTTGTTATAGCCACAAGAAAAATAAATTACTTAAGAATAAACCTAACCAAGGAGTTAAAAGACCCATATTCAGGAAACATTACAACACTGAAGAAAGGAATTAAGGAAGACACAAATGGAAACATTTACCATGCTCATGGATTGGAAGAATTAACATCATCAAAATGGCCATACTACCTAAAGTGATTTATACATTCAATGCAATATATATTACAGAATTAATGGCTTGTTTCACAGATATAGAACAAACATTTCAGAAATTTCTATGGAGCCATAAATGACCCTGAATAGCTGCAGCAATTTTTAGAAAGAGGAACAAAGCAGGACAGACCAGAATGCCTGACCTCAAACTGTGTTACAAGACCACTGTAATCAAAACAGCTTGGTACTGCCTTGGCTGGTGTAGCTCAGTGGATTGAGTGTGGGCCTTCAAACCACATGATCGTGGTTCGATTCCCAGTCAGGGTACACGTCTGGATTGCAGGACAGTTCCCAGTGGGGAACTCACGAGAGGCAACCATACATTGATGTTTCTCTCCTTCTCTCCTTCCCTTCCCCTCTAAAGATACATAAATAAAATCTTTAAAAAAACAGCTTGGTACTAGTGTAAAAACAGGCAAAAATATAGACCAATGGAAAATAACAGAGAGCCCAGAAATAACTTCAAGTCTCTACCATCAATTAATATTTGACAAAGGGAGAAATAGCATAAAATGGAGCAAAAACAGTCTTTTCAAAAAATGTTGGGAGATCTGGACAACTACATGACAAAAAATGAACTCGATCA
>NW_028091526.1:0-891 GCF_014824575.4 Sturnira hondurensis
AGGCATAGGTGGAAACACTGTGCCTTCTCCCACAACCAAGTTTGAATACAACCAAGATTTGGAGAAACAGAGTCACAACCAAAGGACAGAAAATTGAATTATACGGAAGTCCGACTACATCTAACAGTTCATCGGGGATGGTAAGAGGGGTGGAGCCAGCAGCCAGCAGGGTCGGGCAGGACGGGGGCCCCGACCCAGGCGCGCAGGCAGACGGGAACCAGTTGGGGTGCGGGGCAGACTGGCCGCGGGCGCACATTCGCGTACAGAGAGACAGACCACGCAGGCCCCAGGGGGTGAGGGCTGACGGCTGTGGCACACTAGCATGCAGTGGGATGAAACCCGTGGGCCGGTGACGGCAGCAGCTGCGGCACCGGTGACGGCCCTGGCGCCTGGCAGCGGACAGGATGCCATAGTCCCTCTTTGATCCCGCCCCCACATACAGCATCACAACCCAGGGACTTAGTGGCCCTTCAGCACCGGTGAGGGCCGGGGAGGCAGGCGGCAGACGGGACGCCAGAGTCCCTCTTCGACCCCGCCCCCACATACAGAGACACAACCCAGCGACTTAGTTGCCCTGTTCTAGTGAACACTTTAGGGTTCTGATCCTGCTATGGAACAGGCACGAACATCCTGAAAGATGGCGCGAGAAGAACTCAAAGTCCCATAGCCAATAACTCTAAGTGACCAAGAAATTGCCAGCCTCTCAGAAGCACAATTCAGGACACTATTTATCAGGCTGCTCACAGAACTGGTAGATTATAGTCACAAATTAGAGAAACAAAGTCACAAATCAGAGGAACATATGAAGGCTAAACTAATTGAAATGAAGGGAGATGCATAGGAAACCAATAGTGATGGAAAGGAAATAGGGACTCAAATCAATGGAATGGA
>NW_028091527.1:0-603 GCF_014824575.4 Sturnira hondurensis
GACTCTGCTTTAGTATATTTCTCTCCAATGTTTTTGAGGTGTAATTGATATATAACGTTGCAAAAGTTTAAGGTGTGAACCCTAATAATGTGCTATATGCCACCGATTGCAAAATGATTACCCCAGTATGCTTTGTTGACATCTATCACCTCACATAGTTAAAAATTATTTTCCTAGTGATGAGGACTTTTAAGATCTACTCTGTAAGCAACTTTCAACGATTCAATACAGTATGTTAGCTATACTCGTCATGCTGCATGTTACATTCCCCAAACTAACTTATTTTATAACCAGACGTTTGTACCCTTTGGCCGCCTTCACCCAATCGCCCCACCGTTCACATCCTCCTTTCCCCTCTCCCTTCTGGCAACTACACACCTGTGTCTCTATTGTTCTTTTTTTCAGAATGTACACATAAGTGAGATCATACAGTGTTTGTCTTTCACTGTCTGACCTATCTCCGCATAATGCAATACAATCTTAGTCAAAATAGCTTCCTTATCATGTATGAAATGCACACCTTAGGAGAGGTCCCTGGGCTCCTCCCCCCGCCAGGTTGCCCTGTTCGACCCTGCTGCCCAGAAACATGGGCCTTCCACCTTC
>NW_028091528.1:0-710 GCF_014824575.4 Sturnira hondurensis
TGAAACATATGGTATTTGTCTTCCTCTGACTCATTTCACTCAGCATGGTACCCTCTAGGCTCCTCCACACCGTCACAAATGGCCAGATGCCATTCCTTGCGGTGGCTGAGTAGCACTCCCTTGTACTGCGTGTGTACCACTGCTTTTCTATCCACTCGTCTACCGACGGGCACCAGGGTCACTTCCATAGCTCGGCTGTGGTAAATCGGGCTGTGAGGAGCACACGGCTGCACGTATTCTGTTGAACTACCGTTCCAAGTTTCCCCGGCTGCACACCCCGCAGTGGACTGCTGGGCCCTGAGGAGCTCCGACACGGCGTGCCTCCTGAGGGTCAGGCTGGGAAGGGGACCAATTTCCACCTGGCTGGCTCGCACTTTCAGGACGCACGACTCAGATACACCTCACCTGCGTGTGCGAAGGCCAGAAATGCCATCTGAAGGTTGACAAGACTGCTAGAAGGTTAACTGGCACCATTACTCCCACTCTACAAACGGGGAAACTGAGGTATGAAGATGCGTCCCCTAAGGTCACATATCAGAACCAGGAATCGAGTCCAGTTACGTGTGACCCTCCATCAGATAGGTTTCCTCTAATTCTGATCTCTGAAGCTCAGGGTGACCATTTTTCAAGTGAAGTGATTATAAACACTCTGCCCACATCAGGATTTTCATGAAAACCAAAGAAGAAAATAAGCAAAATTATGCATTATA
>NW_028091529.1:0-1120 GCF_014824575.4 Sturnira hondurensis
GCATAGAATAGCTGAATGGATAAGAAAGCATGACCCACACATATGCTGCCTGTAGGAGACCCACCTCAGGACAAAAGACCATCACAGAATAAAAGTGAAAGGCTGGAAACAAATTTTCCAAGCAAATGGTCAACAAAAAAAAAAAAGCCGGGTAGCAATTCTAATATCAGACAAAATAGACTTCAAAAAAAGGGCCATAAAGAGAGACCCAGAAGGTCACTTCATAATACTCAAAGGAAGAATCCACCAAGAAGACATCAACATCATAAATATATATGCACCCAACATAGGAGCACCCAAATATATGAGAAAAATCCTAGAAGACTTCAAGAAAGATATTGACAGCAACACAATTATAGTAGGGGATTTTAACACCCCATTGTCAAAAATGGACAGATCTTCCAAACAAAATATCAACAAAGATATAGCTGCACTAAACAACACCCTAGAGGAAATGGACTTGACTGATATATATAGAGAGCGCTTCATCACGAAGTAGCTAAATACACATTCTTTTCAAATGCACATGGAACATTTTCAAAGATAGACCACATGATAGGACACAAAACGAGCCTCAACAAATTGAAGAAAATTGAAATCATACCAAGCATTTTCTCTGACCACAAGGGACGGAAATTGGAAACTAACCCCACAGGAAAAAACCCAAAACACCCAAAATCATGGGGTCTGAATGGTATGCTATTAAACAACGAATGGGTCAAGATAGAAATTAGGGAAGAAATCAAAAAGTTTCTGGAAACAAATGAAAATGAACTCACAACAACCCAAAACTTATGGGACACAGTGAAGGCAGTCCTGAGAGGGAAATTTATAGCAATACAGTCCTACCTAAAAAAGATAGAAACATTTCAAACAAACAACCTAACCCTACACCTAAAAGAACTCAAGGAACAACAACAAAGACGGCCCAGAGCAAGTAGAAAAAAGGAAATAACTAAGATCAGAGAGGAACTAAATGGCATAGAGACTAAAAGCACAATTCTAAGGATCAATGAATCCAGGAGTTGGTTTTTTGAAAAGATAAACAAAATAGACAAGCCTTTAAGCAGGCTCATCAAGAAAAGAAGAGAGAGAAACCAAATAAACACAATCAGAAATG
>NW_028091530.1:0-811 GCF_014824575.4 Sturnira hondurensis
TTTCCTGGAAGTCTATTTCCTTTGCCAGATTGGGGAAGTTCTCCTTTATTACTTGTTTAAATATGTTTTCCACTTGGTGCTCTTCCTCTTTCCCTTCTGGTACCGCTATAATTCAGATGTTGGAACATTTAAAGATGTCCTGGAGGTTCCTAAGCCTCCTTATTTTTTAAAATTTGTGTTTCTTCATTCTTTTCTGTTTGGTTGTTTCTTTCTTCCTTTTAGTACACTCTCTTGATTTGAGTCCCAGTTTCCTTTCCATCACTATTAGTTCCCTGTGCATTTTCCTTCATTTTATTTAGTGTAGCCTCTATTGTTTCATCTAATTTGCTACCAAAATCAACCAATTCTGTGTGAATCCCGATCACCAGTGCTTTGAACTGTGCATCTGATAGGTTAGCTATCTCTTAGTCGCTTAAAAGTATTGGCTCTGGGGCTTTGATTTGTTCTTCTGTATGAGCCATTTTTGGTCAGGTTGTGCCTGTTACGTATGAGTGGTGAAGCCTTAGTTGTTTACCAGGGCGGAGCAACCCAGTCTCTGGGTTGTGATGTTGTATGTGGGGGCGAGGTCAGAGAGGGAATAATGGTACTTGCTCTGCTCTGTCTCTGATTTTAGTCCCCTCTGCTGCTTCCCACAAGCAAATTGGGCCATTCCGGTGCTGGTTCCTAGGTGGGTAGGCTTGTGCACCCTCCAGGACCCTGTGGATCTCTCCAACGAACTCTTCTGTGAGGTTGGGAGTCTCTCCTGACACCTTTTCAATCGGTGCTTTTAGGCTTTATTTCCTGTATCTGGAGCCCTGGGTTGCGAGGTCTG
>NW_028091531.1:0-2120 GCF_014824575.4 Sturnira hondurensis
GGCTTCCTAGTGTACCAGCAGCAGGCTTTGACAAGTTCCAGGCATGCTTGAGAATCCTTTGGAATTTGATTTGTCTCTTACAGGTTCCTTAAACAATGAGGAAAGTAAAGTTCATTCAGAATTCTCTACCACGGTGTAAAATATAAAATAAAATACATAAATAAAATACAAGCGTCATCGTTTTGTGTATGTGGCCTCAGGGACATGTCTTGGGGTTCTTACTATCTTTGTTTTCTGGATGTCCTTGACTACTTTAGTTTCCTCATATGGGTACAAAAACTGGTACACTTCCAGTTTCTGTTTCTAACATGCATATTTCTGCGTGAAAATTTCTTTCTCAAGTTTTGGCATGTAGTGTGTTAAGCATATTTCGGTTAAAGTTATTTTGTATCTCAAGTGGTGGTTTATTCTGGAGATTATTTAGGTGTCTGTTTCATGAATACCAAACAACAGAACTTTCTGGTCACCCACTTTCAGTGAATTCTAGTTTAAGTGATATGAGAGCAAAAAACTCACTGTGTATGATTTCAATGCTGCAATGCTGGTTGAAGGCTGCTTTATCCCAGGATGGCCAAAACGTCAGTTTGGTCCCTCACCACTCGCGCCTTCACTCTCCCACCATGTGGACTCTGGTTCACATATTTGTCTTTAACTTTATTTGAAATCCGTTGGTTACTGTATTGTGACAGATGTCCTATCAAGGTGCATTAAAAAAAAACTCATCAGAAGTGTTGAGTGTGTGGCCATTTTTATACTGAAGATGGATGAATAGAAGTAATATTTTCAGCACATTACACTGTGGCATATCAAGAGGGTTAAATGGCGGTTGAATGGAATACTAGATTTCTGCTGTGTAGGAGAAGGTGGTGTGATGGCTTGAATGTGTCAGAAGTGGTTTGTGAAGTTTCTCATTGGATATTTTTGGTGTGAGGGTTCCCCACATGTTGGATGGACCAGTCACAGTTGATAGTCATCCAGTCCAGACGTTCATCAAGGCGAGACCACATTACGCCATGAGGGAGACAGGTGACATGCTAAAAAAAACACTAAGAAGGCGTCGAAGATCTCTTCCAGCAGTATGGTTACATTAATCACTTTGGTGTTTGGGTTCACAGAAGTTAAGGGGGAAGGAGGAAGGATCCCTGCCTGACCACATTTCCACATCAGATTGTCTGCTGATACGTAAGGAAAACATTGCATTTCCAAGACATTGTGGACAGGGGGATGAATTGTTGATATTTGACACTCACGTGGAATGGGAGAGATGATGGGCGCACAAAGGGAACCACCAGCAGCCACTCCCAACTGTGGTCTGCATCCAAAGAAGGCGATGCTGTGGATATGGTGGGATCACTAGGTAGTCCTGTAATAGAAGCTCCTCGCCAGAATCCAGGCCAGTACTCCTAAAATACTGCTCCCCATTGGACCAGTGGAACTCACTGCCCCAGGGAAAGAGTCCTGAATCTGTCAGTAGAAGACATGTAATCGTCCGCCAGGGGAACACTTCTCCAGCCTGGCTGGGCAGTCTTGATTCATCTGTAGTACTCATAAGACGTTGTATCCTCAGACTGCCAGGTATTTGAGCATCCTTTCCTAAATTCTCTTAGTGCAGAAAACTTTCTGGTCCATGGAAGACTGTAAAAGGCACCTGGAAGAGCTCTGTGCTCCAAAAGATAACAACGTTGTGGGCAAATGCAGTGGTGAAGTGGGCCGAATGATAGCAGAGGGCAGTGGAAATAAACGATGAAACCACTGTCTAGTTACAGTGTTGAGGAAAATGAAAAAATCTGCCTGTCATTGCATGTTACTGGAAAACGTGAAGGAACCTTGTGGCCAAGCCCATAGTACAGGCTGTGTTCCAAGTGGCGGTCTTTGCTGCCATCTCGTGGCCATTTTGGGAATGGCATGTTAGTTTAGGTCAGCAGGAAAAGTGGTTGATTCCAGTGAAATATCAATGACTTTTGGAGGTAGTGGTATTTACAAGTGCATTCAAAAACATCTAAATGTCAGGACTGTACAGTTATCTTGTGTCTAGTCTCCAGAGTAATGGCCAAGGGAGGAATAAGCGTGTTTTATGAGACGTTTCTTGGAAGTGGCTTTGTAGCATAATAGAGGCAGTG
>NW_028091532.1:0-586 GCF_014824575.4 Sturnira hondurensis
CTAGCAAAGACCTTTGGAATGAAACCAGAGGAGAAATGTGTGGTATGCCTGAGATAATGGAGAACAGAAGAGAGAGAAAGAAGTAGAGAAGAGTTGGAGATGTGGGCCAGGTCCCCAGAAGGGGCCATGTGAGAGGCAACCACACACTGATGTTTCTCTGCCTCTCTTTCTCCCTCCCTTCTTCCCTCTCTAAAATAAAAAAATAAAATCCTTTGTCCTGGCTGGTGTAGCTCAGTGGATTGAGCGTGGGCCTGCGACTCAGATGATCGTGGTTCAATTCTCAGTCAGGGCACATGCCTGGGTTGCAGGCCAGTTCCCTGCAGGCCAACTCTCAGCAGGGGATGCACGAAAGGCAACCATACATTGATGTTTCTCTCCCTCTCTCCTTCCCTTCCCCTCTAAAGATAAATAAATAAAATCTTTAAAAAAAGAGCTGGAGAGAAAGGATTCATGAGGGATGTTGGAGCTTGTCTTGAGGAAGGGACTATTGAAAATTTTTGTAATTAGGTAGCTGGACAAAATTCCAAGGCACCTGATATTAAATTGTAAACTTTTGTGTTACTGCACTGGAAATGCTTCTTCTCTT
>NW_028091533.1:0-1090 GCF_014824575.4 Sturnira hondurensis
ACCAGCTCCCCATGAACACTTCTTACCACTCCTGCAGGTGACAGCCCAGAACGCATCTGCCCATCTTGTTGCTTCGCTGTGTGGCTGGAGTGATCTTTACAAATATAAACAGTTGTTACCCTCCTGTGAAAGCTCTCAAGATGGCCTGTTTTTATCCCAACTCCTACCACTAGCATGGCCTAAAAGATCTTGCCTTCACATTCTCTCTGGTCTTTTATTTGCTCACTCTTTTTCTTTAGGCATGTTGGTGAAAGTTTGTTTTGTCCTGTTGTTACCGAACAAGGGTCCAAGAGGGGGGCAATACTTGGCCCACCGAGGGATGCCAAAAACTGCTTCAGAAAACAGAGGCCCCTCCCAAGGAGGGTATACTAATATCTATTGGGCTCTTCTGTCCGCCGCCAATTAGAAAGACATCTCTCAAAGCCAGAGATTTGTGAAAAGGAAACAAAATGTTTATTTAGTGCTATTCAGGCCTAATGCCTTCCTTAAAATATTAAAGTCTTTAAGGGTATACACCTACACACACACACACACACACACACAGCGCTCCCTTCTCCCACTGTCCCAACTCCGGGTACTGTAAATCAGGAAAAGAGCACATGTCCGTTTTCAGGTTGCTGGCACTGTGAGCTGTGTCGCCTGCCTGTCCAGGCAAGATCTCCAATTAATCCAAAGTCATGCGGCACCTTTCACTGGCAAGAGATTCTTTGTACCAAGTTCCAGCCAAAGTCTCTCCTGGTTTCCAGGCCACTCAGCCAAAGGGAGCACCCCAAAGCCGCGTGGGCCTCTTCTACCTAAGCCACACTCCACCAAAAGCGCACATCTTTCTTCTTCACCTGGCCGCAGGGATCTCCATTCTGGCAAAGCTGCATGCTTTTCCCTTTCACCTGGCCAAGAGGGGGTCTGCACCCTACTGAAACAGCTTGGCTCTCCCTCCTAATGGCTACAGGGGTCTACATCTTTCCAAAACAGCATGGCTCTCCCCCTCACCTGGCTAAGAGGGGGTCCTCACTCTGCTAAAGCCACATGCCTCTCTCGCAGGCACTCTCTCTTCGAGAAGCAGCCCCCAATTCCATCCTGGGTAGCAGCC
>NW_028091534.1:0-856 GCF_014824575.4 Sturnira hondurensis
CAGTAGCTCCACAGTTGTGTTGCCTCAGTTTAAACCGATACTCTTCAAAACTGTTATGCCACTAGGTATGTCTTTTCCATTGGGCTACCACTGAATATAAATTTGTTTTTTAGACATTTTGCTTATTTCATTGTGTTTTAGAAAAGGATAGTTTGTTCAGTTTCATTCTAATTTTAACTGCATCATTTTACTAAAGGCTTATAACAGCACTGATTACGATGTCTCAAGGAAGTGAATTAAGGTATCCACTGTGTCCGAACAGGTTGTCTGACAAGTGATCGTGCTGGGATCGGAATCCAGGTCTGCCTGAAATTCTCCTTCTTGAATGTGATGACTAAAAGCTATGACAAAGAGCCCTGGCTCGTGTAGCTCAGTGGATTGAGCATGGGCCTGCGAACCAGAGTATCGCAGTTCAATTCCCAGTCAGGGCACGTGCCTGGGTTGCAGGCCAGTCCCCAGTGGGGGACACACAAGAGGCAACCATACATTGATATTTCTCTCCCTCTCTCCTTCCCTTCCCCTCTAAAAGACAAATAAATAAAATCTTTAAAAAAAAAAAAAAGCTATGACAAGGAAATTAAATTTTGAAATTTAGAATTGATTCTTTTATTTTGAAATAACCAATTAAGTGCATATTCCTGAACACATCTAAAGAAAACTGGTAGAGTACAATATAGTAAAATTGAATATTAAAGTTATATTAGAAAAAACATGAATTATACTAAATGAAGTAATGTAAGGGCATTTATTCTAAATTTGTACCCAAATCTCTTTTCAAAATACTGATTTACTAACAGTTTGAGGGTGAGTATGCAGTAATATTTCTGAGTCACTGATTTCTTACCTGTGAAATGGA
>NW_028091535.1:0-587 GCF_014824575.4 Sturnira hondurensis
CAGCTTTCCCCCAAGTCCAGGCCACTTTTGCCACGAAGCCTTCTCTGATTGCTGCAATGGTTCAGAATCAGTGAAACATGGGAACGTTAGAGCCAGAAGGAAGCTTTGACATGAACTCGTCCGGGTACCACATTTTCCGGGAGATGGACTCATTGTGTCTGTGAGCTGGAGTCACCTGGCTTTCATGTCTCTCCTACACATTTTCAGTCCATCACGCCCTCTGCTCCTTCTAGGGAAAGTCCAGCCTCCTTACGTACTCGCTCCTTCAACAAATATTCCCTCCTCTCCTGCCCCCTCCCCTCAACACTGAGCCCCGCCCACTTGACCACCCAAATTCCTGGCCACTTGCTGCCTCCTCTCTCTCTCCCAGCAGTGCCTGGGCTCGGGCCCTGCACATCTCTCCCCAGGCTGTTGTGTAAGACTCCTGATGGCACCCAGCCAGAGTCTCCTCTCGTCCCTGCCCCTTCCTCCCAAAGCTCACCTTGCCTGCCTGACTACCCACCCCCAATTCAGATCCTCCAGGGCCCCACCCCCGCCATGGCATAGTCTAGGCCTGAGTCCAAAGTTCTAAGCATGGCTATGAGCAT
>NW_028091536.1:0-1187 GCF_014824575.4 Sturnira hondurensis
CCTCAGTGTTGGTGACAGTGACAGAAGTCACAAAGTGCCCTCCCTACCAATCCTGACAGCAGAAAACACACAAAATTCTTACAAGTGTTCCCTGTTAGTGAAGGGAAACAAGCCCGATGCTTCCTTCGTTCAGGGAAGGGACACAGCTCACGGTGTTTGAGGGCAGTTTGACAATTAATGAGCTTGGGAGGTAATTTGGGCATAGGGGGCCTAATTTCAACAAGCCAGTTTTCCCAAAGGGATTCCACCTTCTGGAATCATTGAGGGAACTCATAACCCCACCCTCCCGCAGCACAGTGTTGGCTCACATGCAAGTGTAAGACACAAGCAGAGGCACCCTGGGGGGTGACATTAGGAAAATACTCTCCAGGAAGTAGCTAAATCCCAGTAGAAGTCGCCAAATTCCCTCCCTTAGATCACACTGAGGGGAGTGGGGTTGACCCCGAGAAGTAGAAGAGCCAGGACACCGGGTAAACTCACCCTCATGTAGTCACAGGATTCTGTCTGGTTTTCCCAGGGTGGCTGCAGCCTCACCAGGGGTCTTCTGGGAAACCTCTGGAGCAAAGCCTGTCTCTGCTGGTCTTCCTGGCTGCAGGACACAATGTGGTGAGTGAAGGTCACTCCACTCCTTGTCCTCAGTGGAGATAAAGCTTTGTGTGGCCCAGGCCCTGACCCTGTTTTCATGTGACACCCAGACTGAGGCCGGGTGCCTTTGCCACCCCAGCTCTCCTGTCCCCTCACTGTCTTCTCCTGGGGACCTGCAGGCTTGTCCTTAAAGGACTTTCATTCCACACCATGGCCTCTCTGCCTGTCCTTCTAGAAGTCCCCGATGATCTCACCCCTGTCACTGGCCCTCACTGGCCCAGTGATCCCGCAGTGGGAGAATGACCACCTGACAGTGACCCTGGAGACAGCAGAGGTCTCCTTCTCTCTCTCCCTGACCCTGACTTTGCTGGAGATGGTACTGAAGATCATGGAGAGACAGGGACTCCAGCCCCATGGATTTCCCCCAGGGTTGGGCTCCAACCCACACAGTGCTCACCTGGACCTCTGCTTCTCCTCCCCGGCAGGCCTGGTAGCAGGCCCTGCGGTCCCTGGGTCCCGCAGGTTGCACAGTTGTCGGTTTTCCTTCATTTTCTGGGAGCCCAGGGGCTGAGGGGCTAGGGCCCCATCCCAGTGCTTCAAGG
>NW_028091537.1:0-1020 GCF_014824575.4 Sturnira hondurensis
GAGAGTAAATGTCATCTCTCCTGTTGCCTGATACCTGGAGAAGTTCAAATGGGCACATGGGCAGATCCTCAAATAAAACAAGCTTTAATGATATAATACCCTTGCCCTGGCTGGTGTAGCTCAGTGGATTGAGCGCAGGCCTGTGAAGCACAGGATCGTGGTTTGATTCCCAGTCAGGGCACATGCCTGGGTTGCAGGCCAGTTCCCGGCAGGGGCCAGTTCCCAGCAGGGGACACATGAGAAGCAACCATACATTGATATTTCTCTCCCTTTCTCCTTCCCTTCCCTTCTAAAGATAAATAAATAAAATATTAAAAAAAATATAATACCCTTCAACAAAACAAACAAATAAACAAGCATAATATAACCAGACACTGAAATTGAGAACAGGCTGACAGTGACCAGAGGGGAGAGGGGAGGGAATTTCAGGGGGAAAGGGGAAGAGTTTATAGGAACAAGTATAAAGGACACATGGACAAAAACGGGGGGGTTGGAAATGGAAGGGAGGTGGGGACGGCTGGGGGGGTGGGCTGGGATGGGAGTAAAAGGCAGAAAACTATTTGAACAACAATTAAAATAATAATAAAAAATAATATAATATCCTTATTCCTGACAACAATAGCAATAGAAGTAATAATAGCAACAGCTACAATGGGAGTTACTCTTTGCCAGGCGCACTATACGTGGGTGACCTCGCTGACATGCTAAAAACACACCTCATTCCTTCACAGAGACACTGCATGACCTCCTACCCAACGTGGTGTGCGTTACTCACTCCAGTGAGGAATTAAGCCTCTGTGAAGGAATGTTCTGTTAGGTCTCAGAAGGATATTCTCTGTTCCGGAAAGGATGTTCTCAGAAAGGCTATCCTCTAGCAACATCAGTGGTCTAGATAACGTTATTTCATTTTTTTTTTTCTGGAGGATCAAGCGGGATGGAAACGATGATGCAGGCTCAGCTCAGTCATAGATGATTGTGTATAGCTCTGGTAGTGAGCTCCCCGGCATGGGGATATGTAAC
>NW_028091538.1:0-621 GCF_014824575.4 Sturnira hondurensis
ACTCTTGGATATATTTGGATATACTATTACCAGAAGGACCCCTCAGTAGGTTCTCTTGTCCACCACCAGAGGAAAGACGTCTCTCAATGCCAGAGATTTGTGAAAAGGAAAGGAGAGGTTTGTTTAAAGCTATACAGACTCAAAGTAGTGACCTAATGTCTTCATTAAAATATCAAAGTCCTTTAGGATAAGATGCACACAGTCCTTCCTCCTCCCTCTGCCCTAATTTGTGGTACCGTATCTCAGGAAAAGAAGTAGATTCAGGCTCCCGACAGCATCAGCTGTGTCGTTGGCCAGGATCAAGCTACGTGGTTCTCCTCTGCAAAGCTGTGAGGGGATCTCCACTAGGCCATTCTCCCCTCAATGACTGCCACAGGTTTAAGTCCCCGCGCCAGTCTTCCTCTGCAGCCCCACTTCCGACTCCTCCCACAATCAGCTACACCTGCCAGGACTCCCGTACCCTCCCAGCTTTACTGGGCTGCCATAGTGGGTCTGGGCAGGCGTCGCCCCATGGCGTGGAGCCAATCATCTCCAAGCTCTCAAGCAGGCTCTTTAACCAGAGGGAGTTGCCTCCCAGTTACATCTTGGGTGGAAGTCACTCCCTTCTCCCTGGCTCCAAGC
>NW_028091539.1:0-1452 GCF_014824575.4 Sturnira hondurensis
AAAATTTCATAAAGTTGTGCCCTGGCTGGTGTCACTCAGTGGATTGAGTGCCAGCCCACAAACTTGAACTGAAAGGTTGCTTGTTCAATTCCCAGTCAGGGCACATGCCTAGGTTGCTGGCCAGGTCCCCAGATGGGGGTGTGCAAAAGGCAACCCATCAATGTATCTGTTGCACATCAGTGTTTTCCTCCCTCTCTTCTTCCCTCCCTTCCCCTCTCCCTAAAAATTAACAAATAAAATATTTTTAAAAATTCATGAAGTCTTTAAGAACTAATAAATAAATATAACTAAAATGAAGGATTTTTAATAAAGCTTTTTAGTAATAATTATACATATACCTAAACATTATTTTCCAAAGTTTTGGGTGACTTGGAATTTTGGAGTTTTGCTAGGATAAATGGTGAGAATTATTAAATATATAGACATTTTGAAATAACAGTATACTAAAATAGTAATTTATCTGTTAGCCTACTTTAGCTTCTTATTGCAGAAAATGAATTTGTGTCTGTTTTTTATTTTTTAAGGATTTNACATGGCCCCCACTGGGGACTTGGCCCACAACCCAGGCATGTGCCCTGACTGGGAATTGAACCGGTGACCCTTTGGTTCACAGCCTGCACTCAATCCACTGAGCTACACCAGCCAGGGCTGGATTTGTATCTGTTAATGAATATATCTTATACTTTATTTAAAGTATGTCTTTTGAAAACATGGGTGTGTTTGATGATTAAAAAAACCTGTTTCTAGAAGTTATGAAATGCTTTCATAAAAATATCAATCTAAAGAATTCTAATTACTTACCTTTAGTTGTTCCTAGGAATTAAGAATTTTAATTAGGTTGGAAGTAAATTGTATAGTTTGGTAATAAAAGGTATAAAATATGAAAACACCATTTAAAGAAAAAAAGAGAAAATACTATGTTCTAAAATTGGTTATCTCTGAATGAATTTTTAAAAATTCACTCTAACTAAAGGGACTATATAAATTGCAGAAAGATTGTTTACATTACACAGAGTCTGCAAACTGAAGATTTAGAAAGAGAGATCTTAAGAAGAAATCATATAGTTAGGTTGAATAATAATATAATTAGGCAAATGAATCTAAATATCAAAAGTAAGCTAACACAGAATTTGGTTCATCTTCAGTCTGTTAAAACTAAAAAACATTTTTCCTCTAACTGCCTAGAAAGCAAAGATTGTATTTTAAAATATAGTTATATGTAATATTGTGTTAATCAGATATTTGATTACTTAAAATCCCATATTCTTTATTGTGAGAACTGAAGATTTGCTGGCTTATATCTATGGTTGATATTTTTATCATTACTTTGGGCAAATAAATAATTTGATATTGTCCAATAATGGTATATCATTCTTTGGTCAAACATGATTTCAACCATCCCAGGGTTTATTTCTTTATTTTTTGCACCTTAATTTTTAAAAAAACTTATTT
>NW_028091540.1:0-1097 GCF_014824575.4 Sturnira hondurensis
ACAATGTTTTACATATTACATATTGTTGGCTACATTAAATTACATTGTATAAGCCTCTGTTATAGAAAAGACCTAAGACCAGTGAAAACAATTTTCAAAATATATTCAGTTTTTAATAAATAAAATCTAGGTCTGTCCACAAAAATGTCCAGCCATTGTAAATATGACAAGAATGGTTTGTGTGACATTGTGTAACCTGGCAGCCAAGGAGAGTGGACTGGAATACACATGTGTGAACAGTGATGACCTCACTGTATGAGTCATTGGGGGTGGTAGATGTTGTTGAGTGAGCATGTGTACTGTGTGGTTGTAGCATTCAAATTGACTGAGTGAGCACAGCAAAGAATCTACATCAAATTGTGCATTAAGATTGAACGTTCCTTTGCAGAAACTGTTCAGATGATCTGGAAGGTCACAGCTGTGGCCAACTGATGATTGGCAGCTTCATCGTGATGCTGTACTTGCTCACGCATCACATCTCGTGCAGAGTTTGTTGGTGAAACATCAAATCACCTAGATGACTTAGTCCCCGTACAGTCCTGATTTGGCACGTTGTGACTTCTGGCTTTTCCTAAAACTAAAGCTACCTTTGAAAGGGAAGAGATTTCAGACTGTTGATGAGGTTCAGGAAAAATACAACAGGGCTGCTGATGACAACTGGGAGAACTGTATGAAGTCCTAAAGTGCCTGCTTCCAAGGGGACAGAGGCGTAATTGTCTTATGTACAATATGTCTTGTATCTTGTATATTTGTTCATCAATAAATGTCTCTATTTTTATGTTATATGACTGGATACCTTCTGGACAGACCCTATTACCAAAGGTAATCTCAATCCTGAGTATTGAAGAGGGAGGAATGAAAATAATGGAATCAAGTTTCCCATCGGAAAGTAGTTTTGTTTGCTCATCCTATCTCCAAAGTAGATATGGCATACGAAACTGGTCCAAATTTACACCCTTTATTGTTTAATGAACTGGTTCCTGATTCATACATTCTATATGAATGGAGTTTCCTACAGCCTGAAGGGTAAGTCTTTATAGAGTTCAGAGTTCAGTTCATGGATAGCATTGGGAAGCAGCAAACATGCATATAATATC
>NW_028091541.1:0-1002 GCF_014824575.4 Sturnira hondurensis
AAGATTTAGGTCATTTTAATAAGGTAATTTTGGTGAGGTTAAAATGAAGAAATCTGGACTGCTGTGTGTGTTTAATATGCCTCATTGCTTTGAGAAGTTCGCTGTATGAGTGTTTTTCTCTATTAGTTTTTCAAAAGAGGTACCCCACCTGTTGGTTGTTAGGACAAGTAGCAGGGATTTTATAATGAAAAAAATTCTATCATCCTCATCCTGCCTTTAATGTGGTTAATGACATTCAAAAACCTGATATATCACTGACCAGCTGTACTAGGCATTAACTAAGCATCTCTAACATTTTTCAAAACTAGTCCTCTGTTGGTTATAGGCAACAGATAACCATGGTGTTTGCTCCGACTGGTGGCAGGATTCACACCCAGGGTGCCGGACTCGCTGAGAGTGCGCAGAGACTGGAGTCAGGCTGCAGGGGGCGTAAAATCCGAGGGAACCTGGGACGCAGGGAGCGAGTTCTGCAGTCTCTCTGCCCCAGGGGCTCTCGGGCATCCATCTGGGTCCTAGGGAATGTGTGTCACACGCCCTTTGTCAGAGGCAAACAGGGGAAGTCTGCAGGGAGCTGTGCACGGTCCGCGGTCAGCAGCTGAGACGGAGAGGACATGTGCCTGGTGCCACCTGAGCAGGCGGCTGTCCCCGAGGAAGAGCAGGGCCAAGGAGGGGGCTGTTCCAGGCGGGCTCCACCAGGAGACGTGAAAAGCCACCCGCACTGGGGGGCAGGGTCCAGACGTGCCTGTCTGAATCTCCTGGCAGCCTTCTCCTTAGCTGTACCAACAAAGGGGGCGAGGGGCTGTCCCGGGGGGGAGGGGTGTGCTTCAGGCTCTCTGGGCGGGGAGGCAGAGGGGGGTGGGGGGAGAGGGCAGATCAGGACGCAGCTCAGAGGCAGAGGGAGGATCTGGGGAGCAGCGGCAGGAAGCCGCGTAAGCAGGGCCCTGTCATCGTGGGCGGCCTCTGGGACAGCCTGGAGGGGAGACACTGGGCTCCGTGACACAG
>NW_028091542.1:0-2103 GCF_014824575.4 Sturnira hondurensis
TCACTGGTAGTGCAATCTAATCCATAGTTGCTTCTCTAAACCACTTACGAACACATTGAAACTTTCATAGTTTTACCCTAGCCAGCATGACTCAGTTGGGTGTCATCCTACAAAGCAAAAGAGCACCGGTTGGATTCCTGGTCAGGGCACATGCCTGGGCTGCGGGCCAGGTTCCCGGTTGAGGTACTTGGAAGAGGCAAGTGACCAATGTTTCTCACGTCAATGTTTCTCTTTCTCTCTTTCTACCCCCTCTTCCTGGCCTCTAAGAAAATAAACAAAATGTTCTTTAAAAATTGGAAAAATAAACTTTCATAGTTTTCTAAAGTTTACATTGTCTTATCCATATACCATTACAACATTCATCTGACCGATGATTTCAACCGAAGTTCTTCTCTGCTATGCTGAAGTGAGAGAGATGGACTAAGACCCTCTGACTAAGGAAAGTGTACAATGTGTAGGCAGTTTGTACAGTAGATGGTCCCAGATGAAGAAGAATGTAAAATATCCAGGATCACAGCCTCCCACTCTATTAAAGAGCATCTCTCAACCATGAGGAGCTTCAGGTTTCACGATTGAGGAATAACAAGTAATAAAGTGACTTAAGAATTTCATATAGGTTACACACTATTCAACAGAAACTCATCCATCTGGAACTGATTTCAAATCCCCTTTAGGGTGAAGTAGCAGCTTTGTCTGAGTTCTAATGAGGCCACTCTCATCCTGTTTAGAGTCATTTTTTCAGAGCCCTGGCTGGTGTAGCTCAGTGGATTGAGCACGGGCNGGCACATGCTTGGGTTGCAGGCCAGTTTCCAGCAGGGGCCAGTTCTCTGCAGGGGATGCACGAGAAGCAACCATACATTGATGTTTCCTTCCTCTCTCCTTCTCTTCGCCTCCCCTCTAAATAAATAAAATATTTTTTAAAAAAGAATCATTTGTTTAGCCTGCCTGCTCTGTGTTCTGTGAGCTCTTTGAGAGGTTGGTCCATACCTGAGACATGTCAGAGGTCACAGGCCCAGATAGGGCTCCTGAGGGCCCCTGAATGTTTGCTGAATGAATGATTTCACAATTGCAAAATAAATTAGAACACGATCAATGAACGCTGAAGGTAGTTTCTGTGGGATTGAAATATGGAGAGAGATGAGGGGTAAATTGATAGCACATTCATGCTGTAATTACATAATTCACAGAACACTTTGTTGAACATTATTTCAGTACACATTCACTATAACATTAAAAATTAGCATGTTATAGGTATGGACACCGAAGACAACTAGCTACTGCTACAGCCTTATTCAAACAATTGCTGGGAACCAGCTAATCTAAGTGCAAATATTCTTTCCAAAGTATTGCAAATATTTATCATTTTAGCTATTGTCTATACAAGTTTCTGCCAACTATTTATTTATTCTCTTTCCAATATCCTTCACTCTCAATTTTATTTTATAGAGACAGTTGAAAGAAAATCCTTAAGGCATGGGTTCTAATCTTGGATTCATTACCCACATTGGCCCTATACCCTCTAATATTCATACTCTGAGATATTTCTAAGGGTGGAAGTATTAAAGATACGCATGTAAATTATATGATAGGCCTTAAAAAATTAAATACATGTTATCTCTTAATATATGACTCGTATTGAAGATAACATTTGGGGTGCTATTAAGCAATGAATATAGTTTGAAGGAATTGTCAGAACAGCAAATTTGATGACTGCAAGTGATTCAGAGCAGGCCCAGAAACCAGTGTTACCTCCCGGAGAAGCATGTGCCTTTGGAAAGCACACTAGACACAAATCAGATAAGAGAGAACAATCTGGAAACTTCAGTCCCTCTAAGTGCTACAGAAGGCCTGCACAGAGTGAAGTTACCACTGGGCCTTTGGGCAAACCCTACAAATTCTCTGAGCTCCCAAATGCTAATGTGTGAAGTGAAGATAAGGAAACATCACTCACATATTGTTTGAAAACATGTAAATTGAATTCAAAACAGGTGACACATGCAAGTTGTCCAAAAAATCCATCTTTGATAATAGCAACCACACTTTATTGGTGGTGTGTGCCCAGGCCTTTACTCAATGCCTAACACGTAATGTGCACTCAATAAA
>NW_028091543.1:0-835 GCF_014824575.4 Sturnira hondurensis
TTTGCTGAGTACCTTTATCATAAATGGGTGTTGTACCTTATCAAAAGTTTTTTCCGCATGTATTGATATGACCATGTGGTTTTTGTGGTTGCTTTTGTTTATGTGGTGTATTACATTTACTGATTTGCGGATATTGAACCACCCTTGCATCCCTGGGATGAATCCCACTTGGTGGTGGTGTATGATCTTTTTGATGTATTGTTGGATGCGATTTGCCAATATTTTGTTGCGGGTTTTAGCATCTATGTTCATCAGCGATATTGGCCTAAAGTTTTCTTTCTTTGTTGTGTCTCGATCTGGTTTTGGAATTAGGATGATGCTGGCTTCATAAAAAGAGTTGGGGAGATTTCCCTCCTTTTGGATGTTTTGAAATAGTCTGTGAAGAATAGGGGTTAGCTCTTCCTTAAATGCTTTGTAGAATTCTCCTGTGAAACCATCTGGTCCGGGGCTTTTGTGTGATGGGAGTTTTTTGATTACTTCTTCAATTTCATTTGCTCTTATTGGTCTGTTCAGGCTTTCTACTTCTTCTTCATTGAGTTTTGGAACATTATATTTTTTCTAGAAATTTGTCCATTTCACCTAGGTTTTCAAATTTCTTGGCATACAGTTCTTCATAGTAATTCCTTACAATTCCTTCTATTTGTGGTATCAGTTGTAATCTCTCCTCTTTCATCTCTGATTGTGTTTATTTGTGTCCTCTCTCTTCTTTTCTTAATGAGCCTAGTTAAAGGCTTGTCTATTTTGTTTATCTTTTCAGAAAACCACATCTTCGATTCATTGATCGTTAGAATTGTGCTTTTAGTCTCTATGTCATTTAATTCTGCTCTGATCTTGG
>NW_028091544.1:0-985 GCF_014824575.4 Sturnira hondurensis
ACAACCCAGGCCATCCTGATGCCAGACTCACTCTTCCTGCTTTTGTCACCTTCGGAGGCTCTGGTCGGGTTTTTACATCAGCATGCTTAGCTCAGGCAGCTGCTCAACAGCCTCATTGGCCTTCAGACTCTTCCAGCTGCACTTCTTGCCACACTTTTACAGGCATCCTTCAGCCCTGCCTCTTTCGTGTGAGTTCTATACCTTCTCCACTCACATCCTCACCCAGTGAGCCCCACACCTTCCAGCAAAACTTAGCCACTTTCTCCCCCATGGCAAAAGCAGCAGTCTGGCCAGGCCCTCAGGCACCTCACTGCCTGCTAGTGTGAGCACTCTCAGACTACAGGGAAATCGAGTAACCCAGCCATTTGGCTTTTTCCCGCCAGACAGTCTCCAGAGGGGTTTGACCCATTTCCTCCCTTCCTTACTCCTGCCCACAGAATGCCTTCATCGGGGTACTTGGCATGGGAAACCCATCACGTGCCAGCTGAGAATTGAGGTGTCCCTTTCGGGGGAAGGGAGCCTGATGCTTCCAGTACCATCTGAGGCAGACAGTGGCTTTCATCTCTACATTGTCTGAGGGGTTTTCTCCTTTCTGGATGCCTCAAAGGGGAGTATAATCACTTTGTCCTTCCCTCTCTTCCTCCATCCTTCCCCTGGGGAAGGAGCCTGAGATTTCTCTCCTCATGTGATTCCTAGTCACGGACATAACCCCGAAGTCAACACTGGTTTACCAAGCGTGTGTGTGTGCTGCCTGTTATTCTTCCTTATCCGCCTGGCTGGGCATTACCGCAGCAGGAGTCTGGAGCGGCTTCCCGGCTCCCAGCATGTGACCCGCACATGTCCAGAAGCATGAAGCACAACATTAACCTTTTAGGAGATTTTCCAGAGCAAATGAGACAGTCCGTGGAGTGTTATTTATGCCTTTTCTCCTTTCCTCCCTTTGGTAGCAGCCATTTGGAATGGAGAGAGTAAAACAGAAGTCAGA
>NW_028091545.1:0-2650 GCF_014824575.4 Sturnira hondurensis
CAAAGTCCTTTAGGATACCCACAGATGCACACAATGCTTCCTTCTCCCTCTGCCCTAAACTGTGGTACCATATCTCAGGAGAAGAAGTAGATTCAGGCTCCTGACACCATCAGCTGTGTCATCGACCAGGATCAAGGTGGGTGGTTCTCCTCTGCAAAGCTGGGAGGGGTCTCCACTCTGCCAGAGCCTCCTGGTTCTCTTTTGTATTGCCACAGCCACGTGGTTCTCTGCTACCAAAGCTGTGGGAGTCCCCACTCTGGCTAAAGTCATTTTGTTCTCCCCTTAATGGCTGCCGCATCTGGGTTTAAATTCCTGCACCAATCCTCTTCAGCCCTAATGATTAGAACCATATGACTCCTCCCACAATTGGCTACACTGGCCAGCACTCCCATATCCTTCCAGCTTTACTTGGTTGCCATAGTGAGTCTGGGTAGGCATGGCCCCATGACCTGGAGCCAATCATGTCCAAGCTCTCTCGTAGGCTCCTGTGACCAGGAGAAGTTGCCTCCCAGTTATGTCTTGGGTAGAAGTGACTTCCATCTCCCTGGCTCAAAGCAGGACCATAGCTATTTAACATATCTATGCAACCAGTTAAAGGTTATAGATATGTTAAATGACCATGCCAGAGGTTAGCTGCAAAGCTGTGGCTGTACAAAACAGCCCTGCAGATTCCTGCTCCATGTGTCCCTTCCCCCAACTCACACCTGTGGGGCGGAGGGGTGAGGACACCCTAATATTTCCTGGACACCTTGAGTTCTGGACTCCATTCCAAATCTCTATTTGGGGCCCTCCTCTTGGCTGCACCCTGTTACAGAACTATGAAGTGAAACTCACCAGTTTTCTTTACATTTATTATTTGATGTTTAGAAAAGCCCTGGGCGTTAATAATTCCTAAGGTAGAAGAAAAAAGACAGAAATAGCTAGTGACTGCCTGGAACTGAGAGGTGTTGAGTGTGAGTTGAAGATGGTGATGCAATTACCAGTAATAAAGAGGTTGAACAGGGTTGGATGGAGAGCTAGGGTGCAGTTGTCAGCATATTTTCACAGGTGTCGCTGGACTATTCAGGGGAGGAGATCCTACAACTGCCAGCCAATGGGGGAGGCTCATTTTTTCTTATCCATTAAACTTTCTGAGACTCAATTAATTATTTATATTTTTAGCAAGAAAACAGAGGACTAGAGTTCTGCTCAAAGTTTTATAGCTGGTAATATGTGAAGAAGCTGGAAATCACACCATGATAATCTGCTATTGAGAGGTATGACTTTTTCTAGAGTTTTCTGAGTGGAAAAAGAGAATAAACATTTTTGAAAGCCATAAATATATGCCATGTATTTTCAAGAGGCATTCTGTCATTTAATTTTCAGAATAACAGTATAAGAAAAGCTTTATCTTTCCCATTTCGCATGAGAAGAAACTCAGGCCCATAGATTCAGTAACGTTTTAAGGCCACAGTTACTAATTTAACAAGCAGTTATTCAAATCCAGTTCTGTCCAGTTCCAAACCCATGCTTTTTGGAATACAGCATTCTGCCTGGAGGTACAAGGCCAAGAGTGAGAAGTTAGCCTTTGGGGGTAAAGACTTGGGGAATGTTATTGAGGTTTATGTTGAGGAAAGAGGGTAGGAACAGAAATGAGCTTTTGGTATGTGGAGGGATAGGGAACTCCACTAATTATACTTTATCTCCCAAACCTCTAGACTCGTACTGCATTCCAGAACTATTCAATACTTCATGTTCCCTGAACTTTCTAAGCCATTCCATAATTTCACACCTTTGTGCATGTATTTTCCTCTGTCTAGAACAGGGGTGTCAAGCTCATTTTTACCAGAGGCCACATCAGCCTCACAGTTGCCTTCAAAAGGCCAAATGTAATTTAACTCCTTAACCATTAAGGAGTAGTTAAATCTATACAGTCCTTTGGATCCTTGGAGACAACTATAAGGCTGATGTGGCCCCTGGTGAAAATGAGTTTGACACCCTTGGTCTAGAATATATCTATCCATTCTTATTTTCCTGGAAAACTTCTCTTCAACCTCAAAATACAGTTAAAAACTTATTTCTTGTGTACCACCAGTACAGTAAATCTTTTGCTAATTCAACCAGTGTTGGAGTGGATGCTCTTCTTTTGGGATCCTTTAGTCCAACATGCCCAGACACTTACCTCAGAAACATCATTTCTATGACTCTAGAAACATGAAACAAAGCTGCTGGGAGCTGATGGTCTCGAAGATTTTCCAATCTTATATCAAAATGTGGACCTGAAAATCTTAGAAAATTATTGGAAATGTATGAATTTCTTAGATCTCAGGACAAAAGAGAATTGTGCATGCATGAAACTTTTCATGCATATACCCACACTTATTTTGTTAGCTTGAAAATATTTTGAAAACTGTTAGGAAATCATTCGAATCCTCCGTTCCTTCACATACACCCACACATGCACACACACACCTGAATGCACAAATGCATGCACATACCTCCACAGACACTATTTACCAATGGGAAACTGCATAGGGTTCCCGAAGATCCCCGCCACTGTCCCCATTCCATACCATCTCTACCTTCAATATACCTACTTGGTGTTTCCCTCATGCTTTGTACATAATAAACATCTTAAACTATTGAAGTTCACAGGAATAGTACTATTATG
>NW_028091546.1:0-520 GCF_014824575.4 Sturnira hondurensis
AACAAGAAAACTAGCTACAAGACAGCTATGGACTGAATGTTTGTGCCCCCCCAAATTATATGTTGAAATCCTCACTCCCAAAATGATAGTATTAGTGGGGTGGGGGACCTTGGGTGGTGCCGAAATCGTAAGGGTGGAGCCTTCGTGAAGGGAATCCATACATAATAATTGAGACTCCCCAGAGACCTCTAGGCTCTGACCACATGAGGGGCACATTGACAAGGAGCCAGCTAGAAACCAGGAGGTGGGTTCTCACCAGAACCTGACCATGCTAGTACCTTCCATTGTCCACTTGAACTTCTCGGACTCCAGAACCATGATACTTACATTTCCACTGTCCCTCAGCTGCTCGGTCTGTGGCCTTTTTATAGCAGCCCGAGTGTACTTGGACAAGGATAATGGCAGTGGTCAAAGTGAGGAGACTGGTCCAGGTTTGTAGCTGGGAATATGGTGAGAGTCAGTTTCTGGGTAAATGTTAAAGAAAAAAAAAAACAGGTCTACCTCTGTGTTTGTAAAGAAA
>NW_028091547.1:0-1524 GCF_014824575.4 Sturnira hondurensis
ATTTTAATGCTGTTTTCTTTAGCTGTGCAGAAGCTTTTTATTTTGATGATATCCCATTTGTTTATTCTTTCCTTTATATTTCTTGCTTTAGGGGACATATCAGTAAAAATGTTGCTGCATGAAATATCCGATATTTTCCTACCAATGTTCTCCTCTAGAACTTTAATGGTGTCACGGCTTATATTTAAGTCTTTTATCCACCTTGAATTTATTTTGGTGTATGATGTAAGTTGGTGCTCGAGTTTCATTTTTTAACATGTAGCTGTCCAGTTCTCCCAACACCATTTGTTGAAGAGGCTATCTTTACCCCATTTTATGTTACTGTCCCCTTTGTCTAATATTAATTGACTGTAGAGAGTTGGGTTTATTTCTGGGTTCTCTATTCTGTTCCATTGGTCTATGTGCCTGTTTTTATGCCAGTGCCAGGCTGTTACAATTCCGGAACCGAAGAACACAGTAGAAGGAATGAAAAGCAGGATCGATGAGGTAGAAGATCGGATCAGTGAGTTGGAGGACACAGTAGAAAGAATCTCCCAGAAAGAGCAAGAAAGGGAAAAGAGGCTCAAAAAGAATGAAGAGGGACTAAGAGAAATGCAAGATAATATGAAACGTAATAATATCTGAATAATAGGAACACCAGAAGGAGAAGAAGAAGAACAAGGGATAGAAAACCTATTTGAAAGAGTAATGATGGAAAATTTTCCTAATTTGATGAGAGAAAAAGTTACACAAATCCAGGAATCACAGAGAGTCCCATACAAGAGGAACCCAAAGAGGCCCACTTCAAGACACATCATCATTAAAATGGCAAAATTCCAAGAGAAAGAGAAAATCTTAAAGGCAGCAAGGGAGAAAAAGGAAGTAACATACAAGGGAGCCCCAATAAGGTTAGCTACTGACTTCTCAATGGAAGTACTCCAAGCAAGAAGAGAATGGCAAGAAATATTTCAAGTAATGAGAACCTGATGCCTACAACCAAGGCTACTTTACCCAGCAAGGCTCTCAATCAAGATAGAAGGCCAAATAAAGAGCTTCCAAGACAAAAGAAGTCTAAAAGAATATGCCTCCACCAAACCAGCTCTACAAGAAATACTAAAAGGGCTGCTTTGAGGAAAGGAAGGAAAAAGAGAGAGACAGAGAAGAACTGTGGTACAAAAATGGCAATGAATAAGTCCCTATCAATAATAACCTTAAATGTAAATGGATTAAATGCTCCAATCAAAAGACATAGAATAGCTGAATGGATAAGAAAGCATGACCCACACCTATGCTGCCTATAGGAGACCCACCTCAGGACAAAAGACCATCACAGAATAAAAGTGAAAGGCTGGAAACAAATTTTCCAAGCAAATGGTCGAGAAAAAAAAGCCGGGGTAGCAATTCTAATATCAGACAAAATAGACTTCTAAAAAAGGGCCATAAAGAGAGACCCAGAAGGTCACTTCATAATACTCAAGGGAAGAATCCACCAGGAAGACATTAACATTGTAAATATATATGCACCCAACATAGGAGCACCCAAAT
>NW_028091548.1:0-672 GCF_014824575.4 Sturnira hondurensis
GCTAAGGAAAACAGTATCAAGATAAAAAGAGAAGCAACTATTTGGGAAAACAAATTTGCCAATGATACCTCAGACAAAGGTTTAATCTCCAAAATATACAAAGAAATCATATGACTCCACTCAAAGAAGACAAGCAACCCAATTAAAAAATGGGCAAAAGACTTGAATAGATACTTCACTAAGGAGGACATACAGAGGATCTAGAGACACATGAAAAGATGCTCAATATCACTATCTATCAGAGAGATGCAAATTAAAACCACAATGAGATACCACTTAACACCAGTCAGAATGGCTATCATAAACAAAGAAACAAACAACAAGTGCTGGAGAGGTTGTGGGGAAAAGGGGACCCTAGTTCACTGTTGGTGGGATTGCAGACTGGTACAACCACTATGGAAAACAGTATGGAATTTTCTAAGAAAACTAAAAATGGACGTGCCCTTTGACCCAGCAGTTCTACTGTTAGGAGTATATCCTAAGAACCCTGAAGCACCAATCGAAAAGAACCTATGCACCACGATGTTCATAGCAGCACAATTTACAATAGCCAAGAGTTGGAAGCAACCTAGATGCCCATCAGTCAATGACTGGATAAAAAAAACTATGGTACATTTACGCAATGGAATTCTATGCTGCATTAAGGAAGAAGGAGCTACTACCCTTTGCAAC
>NW_028091549.1:0-556 GCF_014824575.4 Sturnira hondurensis
CAAGGAACTGGCCTGCAACCCAGGCAATGTGCCCTGACTGGGAATCAAACCATGATTGTCTGGTTCGCAGGCCCACGCTCAATCCACTGAGCTATGCCAGCCAGGGCCAAATATAGGCATTATTAATGAAAGCACACACCATTTGTTATGTGGTCCATAAGGGCGTGATGAGTCATTCTCCCCTTGTCCACCTGACAAGTACCACCTGGTGAAAGGTTCTAGAATAAATAACCCATGTTTATGCTGCAGGGAAAACAATGTTCCCTCACTTTTTCAATAAATGACTCAAAATTACTCTTTGTAATTTCAGCTTTGAAAACAATCAAACAATGTTTAGGAGAAAATAGGATTGAATGACCCCTTCTATCCACACTGTCTACACAGTTGTGGATGCACATGCAAGGAGTATAAACACACAACCCTCCCTCCTTCACATGGGGGCTTACACCACCACCCATATAAAAGATCTGACTGCCCTTGAAATATTTCCATGGACGTCACTAAGGAACACAACAGTCTGTTAAGGTCAGAGTTACAGTATACAGAATCACTCACC
>NW_028091550.1:0-3041 GCF_014824575.4 Sturnira hondurensis
TCTCTTTGGAGAAATCAGCTGACAGTGTGATGGGAACTCCCTTATAGGTGACTGTTCCCTTATCTCTTGCTGTTTCTAGAATTCTCTCCTTTATTTTAATCTTGGCTAATGTAATGTGACGTGCCTTGGTGTGTTCCTCCTTGGGTCCACCTTCTTTGGGACTTTCTGAGCTTCCTGGACTTCCTGGAAGTCTATTTTCTTTGCCAGATTGGGGAAGTTCTCCTTTATTATTTGTTCAGATAAGTTTTTCACTTGCTCTTTCTCTTCCCCTACTGGTACCCCTATAATTCAGATGTTGGAACATTTAAAGATGTCCTGTAGGTTCCTAAGCTTCTCATTTTTTTTGAATTCTTGTTTCTTCCTTCTTTTCTGTTTGGTTGTTTCTTTCTTTCTTCTGGTCTACTCCTTTGATTTGAGTCCCAGTTTTCTTCCCATCACTATTGGTTCCCTGTGCATTTTCCTTCATTTCGCTTAGTGTAGCCTTCATTTGTTCCTCTAATTTGTGACTAAAATCAACCAGTTCTGTGAGCATCCTGATCACCAGTATTTTGAACTGCATCTGATCGATTGGCTCTGGGGCTTTGATTTGTTTTTCTGTTTGAGCCATAATTTTTGGTCTGGGTGTGCCTGTTATGTAGTGAGGGGTGCAGCCTTAGGTGTTCACCAGGGCAGGGCAACCCAGTTGCTGGGTTGTGATGCTGTATGTGGAGGCAGGGTCAGAGAGGGAACAATGGTGCTTGCTCTGCTCTCTGTCAGATTTCAGTCCCCTCTGCCTCTTCCCAGAAGCAAATTGTGCCCTTCTGGTGCTGGTTCCTGGGTGGGTAGGCTTGTGTACGTTCTAGGACCCTGTGGGTCTCTCCAATGAACTCTTCTGTGAGGCTGGGAGCCTCTCTTGGCACCTCAACCCCTGCAAGTTATTTCAATTTGTGCTTTTAGGCTTCATTTCCCATCACTGGGGCTCTGGGTTGTGCAGTCTTTCTCACTCCTCGTTTTTGCCTGGTTTATCTGCATGCGAATGTGTGTCCTCAGTCAGCCAACTGCCTTGCATACTTCACTGGGTCTGCTCATTTCCACCCTGCGACCAGGTCTGCCAACAACCACTTTTTCCTGCTGCGACCCCTCTTTTCTGGCTGCCAACTCCACCCTTCTTACTGGTCTGGATAAATGGTTTGTTGTTGAACTTCCATACAGTTCAATTTTCTGTCCGTTCTGGTTGTGTTTTTGTTTCTAAATCTTTGTTGTACTTAAATTTGGTTGTGCAAGGAGGCACAGTATTTCCACCTACACTTCCATCTTGGCCAGAAGTTTCTTTTAGTTTCAAATTATACTTATTTTTTAAATGTTGTTTATAAAAACTTAGTTGACTCAATGAAAGTGTTTTTAACATTTTTCAGCTTATTCAGATGTAATTGATATATAAAATTGTAAAACATTTACAGAGTAAATTGTAGTGATTTAGTATACACACACACACTGTGAAAGAATTCCTTACAATTAATGTAATGCCTTGATGGAATTATCCATAAGTTTTTTTTAATGTGATAGAATATACTCATATTCTCAAGGATATAGCATTGTAGTGAGTTTTTGAAATTTAATAGAATCTGAGGCCACCAATGGATAATTTACCTTCTGTAAGGTAACCTATCATGTATCTTCCTGCATGAAAAGAATTGTCTCTTAGATTTTAACTATTCTAAGATATTATTTTCCATTTGGTCATTAAAGTAAATGTAAATTAAGTATTTATTGTTTAAACTTTCATTTTTAGGACCATTTAAATTTTCAAGTAACATCTGAAAGATATTTCTCAATGTTAAATAAAAATGTCAGAAAGAAATATGCATATTTATGACCTCAGCTGGAAGCAAAGGAAGTGTTATACTCTTCCCATTGAAGTGAGACTCCGAGTCACGAAGTGAGGACTCACTGCTACACTGGAGCAGTCTCAATAAGCAGAGTCATCCTGTGGCTGACATGCACACCTTTTTTAGTCCTCCTCTTTGCTGTAAGTTCAGTACAATCTTTTCATATGACTTCTATGAAAAATAGAGTGATCTCATCCAATCTTGTCATAGCAATATTTTAAATTGTTAAAATTATTATAGTAAATGAATGACACATAATAGATGTTGTCATAACTACTGTTTCTTTGTTTTGGAAGTTAGGACATTTTTTATAATTAGGTTATTTTAGCTAACCTATTCGTATAAAATCATGTATACAAGTGGCTTCTAGAAACACATTCAGGAAATTTGATTAATGAAAAATGCTTTGGAATAATATAGGCATTTGATATAAATCCTCATGAGTAGCCTAAGTTATTATCATAATAAAATAAGCAAGTGACTGTTAATGAATATATAAACTTTTTTTAGCCCTCAAACATCCTTAACATATTCCTTAAAATAGTCCTCAAAAGTTGCAATTTAAATTGATATCTTACAGAAAACATTTACCATGGAAAGCCATTTTGTGATGGAAGACTTGAAGTCTAAATACTAGGAGAAATGATTACTTACATCATAGGTAATGAATTGGAAATAATATGACCTATGTTTTACATGGAAGACTTCTAAAGAGCAGACACATTGGTAAAATAGGGTGCGATTACTAATCTTAAACCTTAATCAATGAATTCAGTAATCAGTGGCAGTGAATATACAGGTCAAAGACAAAAGGTAGAGACAGGAGGACATAGAGTAAAGGCTAGAATATAGAAAGTTTCCACAGGAGAGCCAGAATTTGGCAAGGCTACAAGGCAGCAGCAAGTGATCATCACCAGTTGCTGGTGGTGCCTTTAATATTTTAAATATTTTTGAACCTTATGTGCACCCATGATACTATATATATATATGAATTGTGGGAAAAATACGTGGCATTTTTATTTTTCTGTATCTCTATATATGTCCTTTATCTTTACCTTTATATTATTTTTCATTTCTATGTTTTTAATTTGACTATATGTTTGGCAGCATGGATGGAACTGGAGAGCATTATGCTAAGTGAAATAAGCCAGGTGGTGAAAGACAAATACCTTA
>NW_028091551.1:0-1537 GCF_014824575.4 Sturnira hondurensis
TTGGAAGATAAAGAACCTCATCACAAGTGGTGAATGTGTGTGTGGCCCTTTTCCCACTGAAGATGCATGACCATAAGCAACATTTATGGCCCCTTTGGCTTTGTCACTTCAAGAAAGGTACAAGTGCAACTGCAAGGCAACAAAAGGTTTGTGGTGTGTATGTATGGAGACGTTGCTGTGAGTGATGGAACATGTCAGAAGTGGATTGTGAAGTTTCTTTCTTGCTGGAGATTTCTTGTTTACAGTTGGTGCACAAGTCAGTAGACCAGGTGCAGTGGAGAGCCACGGAGGGGAGATGTTCATTGAGGACAGATGACATTATGGCCTGCAGGAGACAGGCTATATACTCAAAGGATCAAAATTGAGTTTCAGGAATTATTTGCACCAGCACGGTGGTGTTAAGTACATTCATGGTGGGTTCCACAGCAGTTACGTGGGGTGCTTGGGGACTCCTTTTGAGTGCATTTCCAATAGTGGTTCTCCACTGAAACCTAAGGAAAACATTCTGCTTCCAAGATGAATATGAGGGGGGATGAACTGTTGATATGGTAGAATAATGTGGAATGGGAGAGTTGAGGGAAATATAGGAACCACCACCAGCAGCCCCTCCTAAAGGTGGTCTTCATCCAAAGGAGGTGATGTTGTGTATGTGGTGGATTCCCAAGGGTGTTTCTGCAGTGGGCGCTCCTTTCAGAAACCCAGTGGGTTTCTCCCATCAGAGCAACTGAAAGCTGCCTGTGGGAAAGCGTTCAGAATTTGTCAGCAGAAGACACAGAAGATGCAAGAGCATTGAGTTCAGTCTTTCCAAACTTGTCTTAATGGAGAGAAATTTCCATTTCCTGGAAGACTGCAGAAGGCACCTGGAAGAGTTCTCTGCTCCGAAAGAGAACAGTGTTGTGGGATTGATGGAATGGTGAAGTTGCCTGAAAAGCTGCAGAGGGCAGTGGAACAAAGTGGTGACTATGTTGTCCAGTCACATTGCTGGGGGAGAATGAAAAGCATGCCTGTCATGGTACCTGATGGTAAAAAGTGAACTAACCTTTCAGCCAGGCCAGTAGTTCGATGTGTTCCAAGTGTCGGTCTCTGCTGCCATCTCCTGGCCATTTTGGGGAATTATGCCTCAGTATAGGTCAGTAGTAAAAGTGGTTGATTCCAGTGGAATATCAATGACTTTTGATGGCAGGGTTTTTTTTTAATTGAAAATTTTAAAAGTGTCTTTTTATAGATTTTATTTATTGTTTACTTTTTTTGAGAGATAGGACGGGAGAGGAAAACAGAGGGAGAGACACATCAATGTATGAGAGAGAAACATTGATTGGTTGCCTATCACATGCCCCCAACTGGGGACCTGGTCCACAACCCAGGCATGTGTCCTGACCTGGAATCGAACCAGTGACCTTCTGGTTTGCAAGCCAGCACTCAAACCACTGAGCCACAACAGCCAGGGCTTGATTGCAGGGTTTTTTACAAGTGCATTTGAAAACATGTAAATGTCAGGGCTGTCCATCTACCTTGTCACTGGTTTCCAGATTAACAG
>NW_028091552.1:0-1437 GCF_014824575.4 Sturnira hondurensis
CCAACAGTGAACTAGTGTCATTTTCCTCTTTTCTTTCTTCTTGAGGTTTTTTTCATATAGGCCATCTGCTTCATTTTATAATGAAAATATTATAACATAATAGTAATAATAATATGAATCTTTGAATATACAAAATATTTGAAAGGACATTTTGGAGAAGGAGCTAGGGATAAGAGAAAGTGAGCGGCTGAATTTTGGAATGATGTCTTCAAAACAAACTCTTGTGTGATTTTTCTCCTGCGATGTTGTATTAACTTCTGACTCAGAGCAGAGTCAGTTGTTAATGTTTTTAACATTTCTTATGATTTATACTTTTTTCTCACTATCTAATGGGAGTTATCTGCTAACTGACTGCTTGCCTCTTTCTTTTGCCTTGAGTTTTCTTCCATTACACCACAAACGTGGCCTAATTATTCCAAAGGTGGTTTGTCTGCATCTTCCTTTTCAGATCCTTTCCCCCACAACTCTTTAATACTTCTGGTTGGGGTCAAGTTCACTAGCTTTGTATTTTGGTACATACTTCTTCTGAGACTGCTGGGGTTTCCTGACCACCCTAAGATCTTTATTGGCTTGTATTTCACTTCAGCGTTTGCTCTTGACCTGTTTCTATTTTTGTTACACATACTTTTTCTTCAATGTTGTAGTTTGGAATTATAGATACCATATTTTTCAGAATGTAAGATGCATTGCCCCACCCCACCCCACCCCAAATTTGGGATGAATGATGGTTGTTAATGCTGCTGTTGAGTTGTATTTACATTTACATTGGTGAAATATTATGCTAGTTATGTTATTAAATATTTTACCACATTTTTAGCTTCAACTTTTTTCTATTTTCTTCCCCTAAAACCTAGGTGCATCTTATGGTCTGAAAAATATGGTATATTTATTGGTCTTTCTGAGAATGGAGCTCATGTTTGTGTTTCTTTTCCCCTGGTCTACAGAAAAAGAGAGAAACAATTTAAGTGTGGAAAATAAGAATGGAAGTAAAAATTTACTTTATACAATTGAGATTGACTTACAGCTTTATTTTTGCAGTTTTGCTTGTCTAAAACTTGAATTTATGGATATGTTAGGTAACATTGACTTTTCAGAGTCCAGAGTGCTAACCTTTACCCAATGGAAACTGACATTGACTTTTCTATAAGAGGTTAGCTGTTGGTGAAAGAGGAAAAATTTGAGAAATTAAGAAATGCATTATGTACTTCAACCTTGAATATCTGTATATGTGGATGAAAAGTAATTTGTCTGTGATTATGTGTCAATAACACCACCTTCTTCACTGTGTGGTGGTGAGGATTCATATAATATATATAAAAGTGTTATTTTTAAAGTCAGTTTTGATCTCCTTTTCTTATATATTTTCTCTCCTTTTCTTCATGTATATCGTATGGTCTTATATCTAAGCATTATTCTTTATACTTTAAAATATGTTAT
>NW_028091553.1:0-565 GCF_014824575.4 Sturnira hondurensis
CCACCGTTTCGTCTCGGCTCAGCTCTGGACTTTCGGGACGAGGAGTGTTTTTGTTCCCGTCATCCGGCAGGTTCTCCTGAAGTTGTTCTCCACCAGTCCCCTGTGCTTTGGTGACGGGCTTCTCATCAGTCATGCAGGAATGTGTAGGAGGCTGTTTCCTGTGAATGGTTCTCACTAAGTCAGCCAGGTCCTGAAGCGACGACATCCTGCTCAAGTGCTCATTCAGGGCCTTCAAGCACAAGGTCTGTAACCTGAGAGGACTGGCCCCCACCTCAGATGGCTTGGGAGTGTCGTCAGCTTCTGTCATGGGTCCAATATTCTCATTGCGTCTTGCACAGACTTTGTCAAGGGCAGGACACCTTTTGTCTGGCGCCTTCACACTTCTTGACCTGTGTTGTCTCTTCAGCATCAGAGACACCACCACCAGAGCGCCCACCAGGATCACAGGGAGGACCACAGGGAGAGCTGGGACGTGTCTCCAGCCCTCAGAAATCAGCAGCAGAATCGCGCACGGGTGCTCCAGGATCAGCTGGAAGGTGGACGAGGTGGCTGTGGCTGTGACAGA
>NW_028091554.1:0-1469 GCF_014824575.4 Sturnira hondurensis
AGAAATCTCAAAGACTGTAAGTGTGTGTAGGGGTGACTCTTAGCAGATCTGGTTACATTGAAATGTTGTGTTTTCTTTCCTTCTCATAGAAGATTCAGCCCCTTTGGACTCTTGATTATTCTCCCAAACTGAGAAGCATCTCAGTTCCTATAGAATATTTAAGACAAAATACCTGGTTTCAGCCAACCCCACATTGTATAGAAGAGAATTCGATTCCTAGACCTCGATGGACTTGGTCTAGTTCCCCCTTGATGTGCCAGCTGTGTTGGTATATGTGACTCCATTGCTCCTATCTGAGCCAGGACTGTAGCATATTTACTTTTCATCAGCTATGCAGCTCAGCTCTTAGTCCATGAGTGTTGTTAGCTCGAGGAAAAGAATAATGTCCTGACTGTTTGTTTAGAAGGTCATGAACTTGTAGGCAGTATGCATGGCAAGGATTCCCTTTAGCAAGGATGGAGCAGCATCTACAGTCTACCGCATAAAAGAAGAAAGGATTTTCCAGGNGTCCCACAGAACTTCTCAGCCAGACCTACTCAATGCAAACTTCCCAAACTGTGGACAGCCAATAACCTGTTCCCAGCACTTTGTGTTGGGGCCATACCCTTCACCGCATGGCAGACTCGGGATGATTGATGAAGTGGATATCACTGCATCACACCAGAATCCCGAGGGAATGAAGAAGCAGGAAGAAAGCGAGGATATCAACATTCAGTAGATGAATGCTTAGTAGTGTCATATATTGAAGCATTAGACAACAATAGAGTCCACCTTACAAAGGACAGTTTTAAATAATATATGAGAGTCCTGGTCAAGTTGTCTACATCAGTCTGAACTGAAAGCCAAGAGCAAATCATATTTTACCAGCTCACACATTTGACTCCGTGATTCAAGGGCAAAAGGACTCGCTGCCAAATTGTTAGATTTGGTATGGCTCATAATGCCTACATGTTTTCAAAAACCCTGTCATTGATGTGAGCTGGAAAATTCCACACACTTGCATCCTTGCTGATATGATTTCATGGGGACACACGATGTGTAGATGCTGCCCGGTATGCTCCCACATGATTTTTAAGACCCACATTCGCAACCTTCTTTTACTATAACTGAGAATGATCTTCAAATCTACTGGTATCGCTTGCTAGAACAGTTTTACTTTGGTAAGAGGTCATTGCAGGTGGCAAGAAGTAAGTGGTCCCAATGTTCATAGTGCATTTATGTTTAGGAATCTTTTTTACAGAAACAAGAGGTACATTTTACGAGAAAAAAAAAAGGCCTTGTTTTAATATACCACCACCATTTGGGGGAATGCACACCAAATTTTCCCTTTCAAAGAGCCCAACACCATGACAGATCATTTGATATACTACATCTCGAGGAGCCAGCAACCAGGCTGCCGTCATGCATATTTTGAGCTGGTTTTTCTTAAAAGCATAGAACATGGTTTCCTTCATTTGAAACAGCTCTAA
>NW_028091555.1:0-873 GCF_014824575.4 Sturnira hondurensis
CTGGGCCCCGGGGGCAGACAGGTGTGGGCCAGTGGTCACTGGGTGGGGGGAGGGGAGGGCGCACACTGTCCCAGGAGCCAGACACTGGAAGCCTCTGTCTGCAAAGGAAAGCTCCCCGAGGTGGGGGCTGGGGAAGCCCTTGAAGAGGGTGGAGCTTTAAAGCAGGGGCCTGACAGAGACAGTGGCATTAGGAAGACAGAGGTGAGCTCCAGGGGAACAGAGTTTGGGAGGAACAGAGTTTGGGAGGGACAGAGCACACAGGCCAGAGGTGGCAGTTTGGACCTTGGAGTTTGGACGTGTCTGCAGAGTGGCTGGGAGCCTCGGGAGCAGCCCCGTGGGGGAGTGACGTGACCAGATTCCTGTTCTAGGTTGCTTTGGCTGCTGGGTGGGGAAGGGAATGTGGGGAACGAGGACAGTCCAGAGACCATGGAGTTGGTGGGACAGGGTGGTGGTGACAGGGACTGTCTGTGGAGACAGCAAGAAGCAGGGGTTTTGTAGGGATCCGGGGCGGTCCCCAGGTGTTGGCTCTGAGGGCCACTCTCTGACGGCTGGAAGAAGCTGAGGGGAGGTCAGTGGGTCTCGGAGCTACGGCCCAGACCCCGGCGCCATGTGGAGCAGACTGAGGCCGTGTAGGAAACATGGGGAGTGGCTTACAGACGGTGGGTGTGAGACACTGAGGAACAGGGCGCTGGCCAGAGATGACTGGGCAGAAGAGAGCAGTGAGACCAGGCCAGGGTCGGGGCAGGAGGGGAGGAGAGGCCGTCCCACGCCTCTCTAGAAATTGCAGGGATGGCCACCTCGGGGCAGAGAGAGAGCGTGGCGGGTGGACGTGGTTTTACGTTTTTCTCCCCCCAAAATGACTTCTCCCCCCAA
>NW_028091556.1:0-1107 GCF_014824575.4 Sturnira hondurensis
CCAGGCACAGTGGTGCGGCTCCTGGGCACGCACGGTGCAGTTGAGTGTCGTCATTTGCTGCCCGGAGACACCAAGTTAGCAGACACCGGGGCCCGGCGCCCCATGGGGGAGACGTCCACGAATGCTGAGCTCTCCTCGGCCACAGGGCTGCAGCTGGCCCCCCGACGGACGCTTGGGGGGACACGCTCCTTTGCTCCAAGACACACCGTCACCCTGTTCCACTAGGCATCCCTTGAGCGGTGCCCAGGGTGGGGTAGGAGGGCCATGTGAAATAGCAAAATACCAAAAAAAAAAAAGAGAGAGAGAGAGAGAGAGAGAGAAATGGCACTAGACAGACGACATGCAGGAGTTGTGTGGAGAATGAGCACTGAAGGGCAGAGGCAGCCAGGAATGGGCATGGGGCCCGGCGAGCGTATCTGCACCCCACCCACGTCCCTGCCAGGCCACGAAGGCACTGCCAGGGTTGGTCTGGGAGCCGAACGCCCATTGGAGCAAGCAGGCACATTGGCAAACACACAGCCTGCAGATACCCAGAGTCCCTGCGTGTCCTGGGGGCTTGGGGGGCTGCTGTTCGAGACGAATGGGAACACACGGAGGAGAGAAGCACCATGGCCGTCGGGAGGAAGGACTCACCGCCTGGGTGACGCCTCGGTTTACCCCTGTGCCCTCCTGTGAGGACGGGATGACCCGCCCCTTCACACGCCTAAAAGCACAAGCCACCGCCCCTTGACCTGTCATAGGGCGGGACAAGTGTATGGGGCACAGCGTCGCCCCAACGAGACAGGCCCTGATGCTCAGCCGTGGTGTTGACGAAGGCACGGGGCACCCCAGAAACAGCAGGGAGGGGAGAGGGGAGGGAGGGGCAGCGTGCAGGGAGCTGTGGCAAATGGCTGCCCCAGGCGCCGGGGTGGTATCAGATTTTCCCGTTTTCTGGAGGAAACTGCCACGCCGTCTTTTGTGTGTCCGTCCGCACCACATAGCAGCACACGGCAATGCCGATGTGCCAACTGCGCCCATACAGAACAGTGTGCCCGCACGCCGCAGAGCTGCCTTGAAGAGAGAGAAGCCACACACCAGGGTTCACACTGCACCCTGCCGTCCCCAGGC
>NW_028091557.1:0-878 GCF_014824575.4 Sturnira hondurensis
TCTGTTTCTGCTGTTTCATTGTTAGTATACAAAAATGCCTTTGATTTCTGGATATTGACTTTGTATCCCACTGTTTTTCCAAATTTGTTTATTAGATCGAGCAGCTTTTTGATAGAGTCTATAGGATTTTCCATGTACACTATGATGTCATATGCAAACAATGACAGTTTTGTTTCCTCCTTTCCAGTTTGGATGCCTTTAATTTCCTTCTTGTCTGATCGCTGTGGCTAGAACTTCTAATACTATATTAAATAGAAGTGGTGAAAGTGGGCAATCTTGTCTTGTTCCTGATCTTAGTGGAAAAGCTGTTAGTTTTTGTCCATTGAGTATGATGTTGGCTGTAGGTCTTTCATATATGGCCTTTATTATATTGAGGAATACTCCCTCTATTCCCATTTTTCTGAGTGCCTTTATCATAAATGGGTGTTGTACCTTATCAAAAGCCTTTTCCATGTCTATTGATATGATCATGTGGTTTTTGTCTTTTCTTTTGTTTGTGTGATGTATTACATTTACTAATTTGTGGATATTGAACCATCCTTGTATCCCTGGGATGAATCCCACTTAGTCGTGGTGTATGATCTTTTTGATGTATTGTTGGATGCAATTTGCCAATATTTTATTGAGGACTTTAGTGTCTATGTTCATCAGTGATATTGGCCTGCATTTTTCTTTCTTTGTTGTGTCACTATCTGGCTTTGGAATTAGGATGATGCTGGCTTCATATAAAGAGTTGGGGAGTTTTCCTTCCTTTTGGATTTTTTGGAATAGTCTGTGAAGAATAGGGGTTAGCTCTTCCTTAAGAGCTTTGTAGAATTCTCCGGTTAAACCATCTGGTCCAGGGCTTTTGTGTGATGGGAGTTTTTTGATTACTGCTT
>NW_028091558.1:0-690 GCF_014824575.4 Sturnira hondurensis
GATAAAAATATAATATGCACAAAATCCAATGCTAAACTTGTCCAGACAAATGACTGCAGCTTTGGACACTGGATGAGGTAAACTGTAGCAAAAGGAGGCGGAGTTTAGCCTGAGAAACCAATGATGACTAGAAGAACTAATTACATTGTCATGGTGGTGGATCTAGCCACACCCAAAGACACGCACACAGGTACACACAAATCAAAGGTCCATGGATTTCTTTCTCTTTCCCTCTAATTTTTTAAGACAAGTAAACTTATTCAAGATTTATTCATCTAGCCCTGGCTGGTGTAGCTCAGTGGATTGAGCGCGGGCCTGCGAACCACACGATCGAGGTTCTGTTCCCAGTAAGGGCACATGCCTGGGTTGCAGGCCAGTTCCCAGCAGGGGATGCACAAGAGGCAACCATACATTGATATTTCCCTCCCTTTCTTTTTCCATTCCCCTCTAAAGATAACTAATTTTTTTTAAAAAAAAAAGAATGTAGACTGGACACTGTCTCTCCCCAGATCAGTTTCACGAATCATCCCACTGCTCTACTTTGATTCAGACTCTCTCAACTAGGACTTTAAGGAACGTGATGCAAAACTGTCCACATGTTTGCGTATTTTGTTTACTTGTTGTGACTTTCTATACAGGATGAAAAGGACAAGTCTGATTATACGAAGCAGCATTTGGTCATGCACACAT
>NW_028091559.1:0-602 GCF_014824575.4 Sturnira hondurensis
TTAAACCTTTGTCTGAGGTATCATTGGCAAATATGTTTTCCCATACAGTTGGCTGTCTCTTTATTGTAATGCTGTTTTCTTTAGCTGCACAGAAGCTTTTTATATTGATGAGATACCATTTGTTTATTCTTTCCTTTATATTCCTTGCTTTAGGGGACATATCAATAAAAATGTTGCGGCGTGAAATATCTGATATTTTCCTGCCAATGTTCTCCTCTAGGACTTTCATGGTGTCACGGGCTTACATTTAAGTCTTTTATCCAGCTCGAATTTATTTTGGTGTATGATGTAAGTTGGTGCTTGAGTTTCATTTTTTTACATGTAGCTGTCCAGTTCTCCCAACACCATTTGTTGAAGAGGCTATCTTTACCCGATTTTATGTTCCTGCTCCCTTTGTCAAATATTAATTGACTGTAGAGAGTTGGGTTTATTTATGTGTTCTCTATTCTGTTCCATTGGTCTATGTGCCTGTTTTTATGTCAGTACCAGGCTGTTTTGATTACAGTGGCCTTGTAATACAGTTTGAAATCAGGTATTGTGATCCCTCCTCCTTTGTTCTTCTTTCTCAAAATTGCGTCTGCTATTCGGGGCCTTTTATGGTT
>NW_028091560.1:0-878 GCF_014824575.4 Sturnira hondurensis
TAAATGTACTTTTAGAAGTTTAGGGGGCTAATGTAGAAATGTATTAGTATAGGTAGCTGTAGTGCTTTGTGTCTGTGTTGAAGCCAAAACTGTGACTTTGTAAATTAGGAAAATATTACACTACTTTGGGCATTTAGTCCTGTAAATACTGCCCTACCTTTGGGCACGTTGACTTGACCAGTACACTTCATTTCTTAATCCAAGACAATGAAAATTATTTTATACTCAGTCACAAGGTGGCAGCAAATGCCAAGTTTTTATACTATCATAGCATCTGTAGCTAAGAGAATCTTTTTTCCCCTTTAAATTAAGAACCCTATTTGAAATTACTACATTGATAAATATATGGGATATAATACTCCAGGCATATTAGAATATTAGAGTATTCTAATTGATACCCGATTAAATATTGAAACCATTTTATAGGAAAGAAAAAATTTTAATTGCTTAATATAGGTAGCCTTACAATGTTTAATGATATGTATCAGTATTCTTTCTTCAGTTTTAAAGGTAACATCAAAGTTTTCAATTTGGACTACTAATATTTTTAGTAGTAGGGACAATAATATTTTTAGCCATGGTAGACCTGTGGAGGATGCATATTGAAGGAAAAGAGCTGCATTTGTAGCAGCAGTATAGTCCCATACTTGAGTATCAATACATAATATGGTACTCTATATCAACAACCATTGCTAGATATTTATTGACTAAATAATTAAAGGATAAGAACTTTGTAGAGAAGTCACTTAGCAGATAAAATTTTAGAAGGAATAAGGGTTTATTTTTGTATGCTCATATAATATTCAGGTATTAATATATTTGAGTGTAAAATTTAGAATTTGTTCATGAAGAAACATTAGGATACATTCCAGGAATTT
>NW_028091561.1:0-845 GCF_014824575.4 Sturnira hondurensis
ATGGAAGCACTTGGGGGGCTGGAACAAAGAGGGAGTGATGGACCCTTGCCCCGCCCCGGCTATTCTGACATAGTCCAAGTCCCCTTGTCCTCTGGGAGAAGCACTTCCTGGCTCCAATCCACTTAAACCTGAAAACCTGTGATGGGGGAGCTGGTGCAGCCCCTTGCCTGGGTAGAGTGAGATCCAAGGTAATTGGGCATAAGAAAGTATTCCTAAAAGTCCTGTGAAGCCTGCTTTGCTAAGAGTGCTTTCATTCATATGATAAGGGTCTGAGCAGGACATGAGTATGTCTCCCAAAGTTTCTGCAAGCCCCTTTCCTGAGAGACACTGACTCAGACTAAGCCCTCAGATTTCTTTACAATGTTATCTACTGTTCGATCCTTGCCATCTGTATTCCTGTGTATTATAACCCAATAAAAGCCATTGAGGAAGGGGCTCACGGCCTTTCTCCTCTGAGAGATTGGCCACCTCTCCTCCCCAAGGCGATCATGTCTTGGTAGTGTTACTGTAATCCATGAGTGGGGAACTTGCTAGCAAAGTCACCCCTGACACCCTGCCAAATAAGGTTTGCACACCGCCAGGTGAACCTAGATGCTTGAAGTCTCGGGGAAAATAAGGATGAAATGGCACACGCAGTGGTGCTGTGTGCACCCTCTGAGACAATGAATACAGACTGGGAAGAGTTGGGCCATGAGGGACCCTGTCCTGGACAGTCCCTGGTCTTGTTGAAGAGTCAGCTGTGTGAGAGGCCAGGCCCATGTATGGAGTGGCAAACTTGAACAGGAAGAATTTAAAAAAAAACTAAACAAAAGAGGCACTCAGCAGCTCTTTGGGCATTTTGACCA
>NW_028091562.1:0-860 GCF_014824575.4 Sturnira hondurensis
TTTATAGGGATGCTCAAGGAACTCAGTGAGGACCTCAACAGCATAAAAAAGACCCAGTCAGACCTGAAGGGTACAATAATTGAAATGAACAATTTACAGGGAAACAACAGTAGAATGTATGAAGCTGAGAATCAAATCAATGATTTGGAACATAAGAAACTAAAAAAAACCCACACAGGACAAGAATAAAAAATAATCCAAAAAAAAAGCAGCCTCTGGGACAAGTTTAAGAGACCCAACATTCACATCATAGCGGTACCAGAAGCAGAAGAGAAGGAACAAGAAATTGGGAATCTGTCTGAAAAAATAGTGAAAGAAAACTTCCCTAAGTTGGTAAAGGAAATAGATATGCAAGTCCACAAAATCCCAGTTATGATGGATGCAAAGAGGCTCACTCCAAGACACATAATTAAAAGGCCAAAGGTTAAAGATAAAGGATCTTTTTTTCTATTTTTAAATGTATTTTATTGATTATGCCATTACAGTTGTCCCATTTCCCCCCTTCATTCCCCTCCACACCCCTCCCACTCACATTCCCTTCTTTAGTTCATGTCCATGTGTCATAAGTTCTTTAGTTTCTACATTTCCCACACTATTCTTGCCCTCCCCCAATTTTCCCCCCACCATCTATGCTACTTATTCTCTGTACCTTCTCCCCTCTTCTCCTCCTCTCACTCCCCTGTTGCTAATTCTCCATGTGTTCTGAATTTCTATGGTTTTGCTCCCAATCTAGCTGTCCTCTTAGTTTGCTTTTGTTTTAGGTGTGGTTGTTATTAACTGTGAGTTTGCTGTCCTTTCACTGTTCATATTGTTTATCTTCTTTTTCTTAGATAAATCCCTTTAACATTTCATATAATAAG
>NW_028091563.1:0-519 GCF_014824575.4 Sturnira hondurensis
AGAATTATCCTGCCCTGGCTGGTGTCGCTCAGCAGGTTGAGTACTGACCTGCGAACCAAAGGGTCACCGGTTTGATTCCCAGTCAGGGCACCTTGCTGGGAGGGGGTGTGCAAGAGGCAGCCACACATTGATGTGTCTTTCCCTCTCTTTCCCCCTCTCTTCCCCTCTCTAAAAATCAATAAATGAAGTCTTAAAAAAAAAAAAGATGTATTGCCTTGAAAACTGACTTTGAGAGAGCAAGAATAGAAGCAAAAAGGCCAATTAGGAGATTATTATAATTATCTATGTGATAGATAATATCTTAAATCAAATTAAAGGTTTGATTTAAGGTTTGATTAAAGGTTTGATTTGGTTTTCAATTAAAGGTTATATGAAGTGACTGAATTCTACATATATTTTAGAGGAAAGTCCAACAACTTTTCTTTTCCCTTTCTGTCTTGTTCTCCCTTTAAAAAAATTATACTTATAGAAATGTTTCAAAAAATACAGAGCTTCCATAAACCCTGCTTTCCCAAACAC
>NW_028091564.1:0-905 GCF_014824575.4 Sturnira hondurensis
TTCATTATGGATGAAATTAGACATTCACACAGACTACCGAGTCCTGTGGAGGTAAAGGGACAAGCATGGCTTTTCTCCCAAGGGGAGCAGAAAGTCTCAGCCCTTGCTCCAATGAGCTTTTCTTGTCTTACTGCACACATTACATGAAGGTCCTCGTTAACTATGCACAGGTTCCCTTTAGGTGGTTATCTTATACAGAAAACAAAGGAGAGGATTCCAGTAACCACATCACAGACGAGGAATATTTGCAAATGAAAAGGGCAAAAGTGGTTAGACTGCTTACCGTGGTCCTAAGAAGGTTTAGCATGCATTTTAGAAAGTTACTTTGCAGTAAGTGTTTGCCACTGCGGGCTGGGCCCATGCCACACAGAATGGTCTCCCACATAAGCCTACCTATAGTGATATAAACTTCTCTCTTCCTACCGCTTCCTCTACACCTCCAAAGATTTGATGTGATCTCACATCCAGGAGGAATCTAATGAACCAAATTAAGTAAGAAGCAAAAGAGAACCAGAAACATGGAAACAGGGAACACTCTGACAGCTTCCAGAGGAAAGGGTGGAAAGAGAGTGGTGGAGAGAAGGGGAGGGATTAGTCACAGAACACATCAGAGTGACTCAGGGACAGGGACAACTGTGTGAGGATGGGCTGTGAATTGAGGGTGTGGATTGGAAGAGGAAGGGAAAACAGGAAAAACTGGCACAACTAGTTATTCTACAAATAGTAGAATAACCAAGAATCTTACAAAATAAACCAGCCTACAGTGGTCCTTTTCAAGAAAATTGTTTTGAAATCAAAGTTTCAATATGATAGATTGCTGTTCTCTTTTGTTTTTATATATATTTTGACCTCGCCTTTTCTGTCTTCTTTGACCCAGCTGGTTTTCAGTAGCTGGTTGTTTACTC
>NW_028091565.1:0-523 GCF_014824575.4 Sturnira hondurensis
GGTGTAGCTCAGTGGATTGTGCACAGGCCTGCGAACCAAAGGATCACAGTTCGATTCCCAGTCAGGGCACATGCCTAGGTTGCAGGCCAGTTCCCAGCAAGGGACTCACGAGAGGCAACCACACATTGATGTTTCTCTCCCTCTCTCCTTCCCTTCCCCTCTAAAGATAAATAAATAAAAATCTTAAAAAAAAAAACTGAAACACCACACACAACTCACCGAAACAATGATACATACAAGCACATATTCGACTGCTGTCCGATGAAGGACAGGCAGTGCCTCTCTTCAGAAAATGAGAAAGTGAAACTGGGTGAAAAAATTAAAAAATAAAAGATAATGATTAAGTGATAAAACATTACTGAGAGACACTGAAGAGGACCTAAATAAATATCCACAGACTGGGACACACACACACACTGGTAAGTACGTCAATGGCCTCCATATTGATCTACAGCTTTTACAGAATCCCATTGAAAATCCCTGCAGGATTTCTTTGTAAAATTTGACCAACTCCCTGTAAGAT
>NW_028091566.1:0-724 GCF_014824575.4 Sturnira hondurensis
CTGAATCTGAAGTAAAGGTTTTGAATTTGAGGTTTTACCACTTATCCTGAACGTGATGATCATTTCTGCTGAAAATGCATTGACAATGTCTGCATGGGTGTTGATGGGAGAGACCTGGTTCTTCTTGCATATAAAGAATTCATATCAGCAAATGTAGTAGTATGTAATCAGCTTATTAGTGGCCTGTTCCCATGGAAGAGAATAGGACTGGGTAGAATAGTGGGTGAAAGGCAAAGTTTCAGGGCAAACTGGTGACAAAAGCAAAAGCGGCTGAAGACCAGGGTGGCAAGCCCCTGGGCAGCCTGAGGCCGGGTGGCCAGAGGCCCAGTGGCCCGAGAGCCAGGAGCACCCTGAGTCCCCAAGTGAGAGAGAGTGGGTCCTTTGTTCTCAGGACTTACATAGTTGGTGGGATAGGAGAAAAAAAAGTTACATGTTGATTAACAGATAAACGTGGTGCCAGCTTTCCTGGGGGAATGTGACGACCCAAACTTAGGTAAGTGTGGGAGTCAGCCTGAATCCTTATCTTGCTCCAGACCCCATTTGTTCATCTTGTTGTGACAGGAGGCAGTTAATTAAAATTGGGGCACTTTCCAAAGTTGTTTATGGTTTTTTTCTGTAAGTATCAGGGACTCCCTCATAAAACAGATAGTGACCGGAGGTAGGCAATTAACCAAAGTTGTTTTATGGGCTCCTTCTTTGGGCACCGGGGACCCTCTCCCACATT
>NW_028091567.1:0-552 GCF_014824575.4 Sturnira hondurensis
TATCTTTCACACATTGATGTTTCTCTCCCTCTCTTTCCCCCTCACTTCCTCACTCTTTAAAAATAAATAAATAAAATCTTTTTAAAAAAGGCATCTCTATTATCAGTTGAGAGAACAGAAAGAACAAACAAAAGCTTGTGATCATTTCCTTCCACCACCCTCCTCTGCCTGCTCACCTCTCTACTGCTCACATATGACAATGTCCCCATCTCTCTTCCTAGCCCTGTCTTCTCCCTCTGGCAGCCAAACTACATTTCCCGCTGCCTGATAGATATTTTACTGGAATTTACTAATGGCATCTCAAGCTGAACGTGGCTGAAAGAAAATTAGTAATCTTTTATCCTACACCAAGTTTTTCTCCTGGTTTCTGTATTTGGGTTAGTAACAGTGTCATTCTTCCCTCCACCCAGGCTCCAAATCATGGACTTCCATGGGCAACTGTTTGCCAAGTGTTGCCAATTATATGCGTCATCATCATCACCACCCCCTTTCTTTTTTTTAAATATTTTATTTATTTATCTTTAGAGAGGAAGGAAGGAGAGAGGGAGAGAA
>NW_028091568.1:0-1939 GCF_014824575.4 Sturnira hondurensis
AGAGGCATTATATCAATTTAAATCGTAATGTCTTGCAAATGCATTTGTAGAGGGATAGCTTCTGCTACCCACCCCCCTCCCTTTGAATTTATTTTGGAAACCTAACTCACTCCAAATAAGAAAATGACTCTTACGCATTATTCTAGAAAACAGAATGCAATATGATCTTATTTACAGTTTCCTCCTAAGGAAATGTTATTGCACACGTCTAAGTAACGAGAGTACATGGGAACAATTATTCAGTTTTTTAAAAAAAATACTAATGGCCAACACAGGTGAAGATTTGAATCAGGCTTAATGAGAAATTTTCTGATGCACAGCACAACGTTACGGCTCTACCCTATGAGTCTTTATATACAATGGACCCCTAGGCACTACAAGAACTTAGAAGAAACGGCCTCTGTGCAGCAAAAAAATGAACGTCCACTGTCTTACAGGCTGCCTTCTATTTTCGGTCTCCATCTTTTCTGCAGAAACACAGCTTGAGTCAGTTGTCAACGGGAAAGGAACGCATAAAGCCACAAGTTTTCGATCCGTCCGAGAAAAAGCAAAGCCCAATAATTAGTGCCGCTGTCAATAAACTTATTTAGATTAGGTGTCCTCTTGCCTGAGGCAGATGCCACTTAGAAGAATAAGAGGGAAGTTTCTTCTAGAATGAATTGCGTTTAAAACCACAGAGAAGAACCGTTTATTATTTCTGCAGCAGTTGTTTGCCTAATACCACGGCCCCGGACCCCACTCTTTGTCCTTTTTCTGAGTGAGTCACCCAACCTGATCTTCTTCCTAATAGGACGGACGGCCTGGGCCGGGACCCAGGCATCCCAGTAGTAGTCAGACACTCCTGATGGGAGGAAGCAGGTAAGCTTCTCATTCTGCTGATTGTTCTCCCCATGTTTTGAGTATTAAGATGGACCTCAACGTCCCTTTTATACAGTTCACCTTTATTCTCTGTTTATCTTAATCAGCAAGAACACAAGGAGAGACTCACAATGAGAGCTTTATGACCGGGCGAGATAGAAACTTTAGGCCTGAGCAGAGAAGAGGAAGGAAAGTGTTGGGAAAAGTTTAAAATTATGGAAAAGTTAGAAACATGACCACTAAAGAAATAAAGGTCTGCTGTGATCAACGCTCACCCCTCTCTCCAGGCCCCCATGAAGGGACATGGGGTTGTGCGATGGGGGAAGAACAGAGGGTGGGACCGTTTGTAGGTCATCCTCTACCTCCTCCAAGACCCAGAGACTCGTTCCGAGCTCCTCCTTTGTGAGCACGTTGTACCATCCCAGACACTAACAATGTTTTCCCGGCCCCACACAGCAGCTCCCAGGAAGCGGCACATGCCAGGGTCAGGATACAAGTGGACAGGATGCCGTGCTGACAGGGGCCTTTCTCAAATGCAGCATCTTTAGTCGTCTTGTGTTTGGAGATGTGGATTCTGTTTAAGCACAGAATGTTACCTCCTGAGAGACCATGCCCCCTTGTTGTGTACTATGATAAGCCAGAAGTCTGGGACTCAAGGTTCTGGGATTAAAATTAATATAAAGGAATTCTAATTTGCACTAATAGTATGAAGCTCCAATCTGAATTCCGAATATTCTGATGCCTCATTATTTAAAAATACGCATTTTCACGGACATAGGTTACCTGTGCATCTCCATACTAATATTTTGGTGTAATTTTCTAAACTACTATTCAAGTAGATTAATTAAATGCTTATGTCACATCATCATTCTTACTATGCAGTTGTTCATTTCTCAACTATGAAGAGCTAAGTTTTAAACACTAAAAAAATAAATAAAAACCCCACAAAACACAAGTGCACACACACACACACACACACACAAATAGTTGTTAGTTCCTTGGTTAGAAAATTAAAATTTTTTTTCAGATTTCTGACTAACCCAAGTGAAACACAGCAAGCTTAAAGTGGAAATAAATTCAC
>NW_028091569.1:0-815 GCF_014824575.4 Sturnira hondurensis
TTTGCATAGGAATGTAAGGCTCATCAATCATTATCAAGCAGTGATGATCAAACAATAGATAATATTCCCAGAACCAAGAGGACTTATTCTGAGTTTGGGTCAGATAGCCAAAGGGCCATAAAACTTTGGGAAACAAACTCATTTCATGAGTTTCATTTCACACGTGGACCCTTATCATTTAAATAGAGGGTATTCTTAGCAAAGCAGGTTTCACAGGATTTTTTGCATTCTTTTCTTAGGCCTGATTGCCCCAGGAATCCTCCCTTTCTAGCACAGGGCAACACCCATCTCCAGCATTGTTTCATGCTCAAGTCAGGTAGGAGAAGTAAGGTAGCCAAGAAACTAGGAGACTTCTCCCAGGCAGAATGAGGACTCAGGCTATGTGAAAGCTGAGGGGTGAGGGTCCATCACCCCCTTTTTATATAGCGCCCCCCCTGGTGGCCCCTGATATCAAGACCATGCCTGTCTTGGAATCTTACCCCTCATTGGCTAACCAGTCATCTGTCCAAGGCCAAGCACGGTGAAGTAAAGGGAGCAGAGGCAGCACCCTAGCGGGGAAGATAAGCTCTGTCTCCTTAGTGGCTTATGGTCCCCAGGTCTTTTTCTGAGTCTTAGCCATGGAGGGTTAACAGCTTCTGAAACAAGACAGGTGGTTCCCAACATCTACCCATCCTGAAAAGGTGTCAACAAAGACTAACACATATTTCCACCCTCAGACCCCTGGTATATAAGTAAAGTCTATTTGGCAGTCCTCAAGTGGGTGCTATCCTTGGTTTTGTGGTGACCTGTCTTGGAGTTGTTCTCCTGGCACACAA
>NW_028091570.1:0-771 GCF_014824575.4 Sturnira hondurensis
TATTCATAACAGAATAAAGAACACAACAAATTCATGTTCTTACAAGTGTGTTGTTTCATAGCTGGCATGTGTAAGTACCTGGTTCTTTTATCTCTTTTCTTTCCAAAAGACATTCCCCTTTGTCCTCAGCGAGCAACTCAGGTGGTTGTGGCTCTCAGCCTGGTGGGATGACCTTCAGTTTTATCCCTGGAAGGCTTGGTTTGTTAGCTGTCTTTCCTGGATCGGTTTCTTGTAGTTTTCCATCGACTTCAGTCATAGGGCATGGTGATCACGATGTACACTGAGAAATCTTCTGAACGTGAGACGTAGGCTTCTCTATCTCCATCATCTTAGCCAGTTCACAAATTTTATTCTTTGGCAGATGATTTAAAGGCACAAGGGAACTAAAGTGGCCGGGGGCAGTCTTAACTTTTAGTTCAGTGACTTTCAAAGCCCGAGTCCATCAGGAATTCAGGCCACTAGAGCAGCAGAGCAGAAATTCACCCGGATGTGCAGCCAGGAAGCTACCAGGGGTCACTAGGGGTCACAGGGGAACAATGAGTGCTGCCACTCCCGTTTCCACCCTCGATCCCTACCCGTGAATTATTGTCAGCAACATCATTTTTGTGGGTCTTCATGCTGAACTTAGATGTATAGCAATTATTACTTGTCTTTGTTCTATTTTATTTTCTTTCGAAGAAGCCATGCCTGGTTCTGGTTGCAAGACATCTTCCCTAAATCTCTGTGGGGAGGGTCTCTTCTGTTATTTCAGTTAAGTAGTATGAACTACTT